>NW_020840208.1:1787-3692 GCF_003676395.1 Aethalodelphis obliquidens | reverse complement strand
TTCCTAGTATCCACCATTGATCCATCCCCTATTGCCCTGTCCTCGTAGGACCTGATTTGATAGGAAAAGGTGTTCATTCTCAGATATTTACCAGCATGAGCGAGACTACCAATGCTTCATCCTTTCATTCACTGTGTTAGGTTTGTAAGAGACACATGGAACAAAAGGGGCTTAATCTCTTTTGGCGCCCAGCTGGAAATCCACAGGGAGAGAAGGAGCAAACGGGTATGCTGCTAATTATCAAACAGGTTGTTATGATGGGACATAGAACAGGGAATGAGAGCTCACCTGGTTGGAAGCAGGTGATCAGGGGGTTGACTTTTTAATAACTTTATTGAGGTACAATTTACACACAATACATTGTTCATATTTAAAGTATACTAAATACTGTGAGTTTTAATATATGCGTAGACCCACAAACCCATCATCCCAATCAAAATACCAAATATGTTATAATTCCCAGTGTTTTCTTGTGCAGCATTCTTCTCTCTGTGCTTTACTCACTATATATTAGTTTACATTTTCTAGAATTTTATAAAAATGGCATTATGCTTTTTTTCTTGGTCTGGGTTATTTTACTCAGCATAATGATTTTGAGATTCATTCATGTCGTTGAACATATCAATAGCTTACTCCATTTATTCACTTACTTATTTATGGCTGAATAGTGTTCCACTACAAGAATATACCACAATTTAACTTTGCACTCCCTGATGGGCATTTGGGTTGTTTCCAGTCTTGTCTTTTATAACTAAATCTGTTAGGAATATTTGTCTACAAGTCTTTGTGTGGATGATATACTTTCATTTCCTCTTGGTAAAAATTTAGAAGTGGCCTTGCTGGGACATACTATCAGGACTTTTGACTGATGGAACAGCATAAGAGGTTGGAGTACACACAGTAATGGGCACCTTTTGGTCCCTTCCCAGGGGATAAGTATATACTTCAAAGGTACCTCAAATTTGCCAAGTTTTGAGTCTCAGTTCTCGACCTTCTTTTTCAAGTGTGGTCCCCTGTCAGTATTCCTTTGTTCAGTAAATTGTACCACCATCTGTGAAGTTGGGCAACACAAAGTCAGCCTTGACACCTACCTCTCTTTCATTCCCTTTATTCTATTGGTCTTCAAGTCCTACCGTTTTTCCCTCGTGAAAATCCCTACCATTTGTACTGCCCACGCTCTAGTGTGGGTCACTGCAGTCTCCCCCCCCGACCACTGGGCAGCATGCTCACCGTCCCCCATCCCTTGACTTGTACTCTCCATCCATTATCTGTGGTTAACATAAAATGACCTTTGAAACATGATATATTCAGCATAAGCCTGAGTATATCACTTCACAGATTAAACCTTTAAACAGCCCTTCATAATCCTTGGAGAAAAGCCCAAAATCTTTACCATGGTTTACACAGTCTGCATATCCGTGTCCCTGCTTAATGTACGTACTCAGCGTTACAACTCAGTATTATCCTCCGGTTCCGCCTACAGTGAGCTTTATTCAGGTCATCAACTTTTCCAAGTTCTTTATTACCTCTGGACTTTTACACTTCCAATGTCCCTGCCTTTCTCTTCACTTATTTGTCTGACTCTTACTTAACCAAGTTAAATATCATTGCCCCTAGAAAACTCAGGTCTAGGTAAAATAACTTAAGCCTGATCCTCCATACCAATCTTAAGATATTACAATGGCGAAGATTCTGGTCAGCCTCCCTAATTAAAAGTAGGGCCTAGCTCATCACTTTTGCATTCCTAATACCTAGTACAGCAGCACATCTTGAACATACTAAGTGCTCTAATGCATTTGATCATGAAATAAAAGTCTATGACAGTGATCTAGACTTTATATAACAGATGCCTGACAAATATTTGAAAAGTTGAGATGAATTCAAGAAATGTTTCTCAATAACCAA
>NW_020840208.1:0-1777 GCF_003676395.1 Aethalodelphis obliquidens | reverse complement strand
GTGAATAGAATCTATCACCAGATCCACTTAGAACCCATTTATCTTTATGACTATATGTGTTATGGATCATCAGCCCATGATCATACAGACCCCAATCAACACTCATCTTCCTGATGGCAAGTGTAAAATGCAGTGTCTCTACTGGGAGATGAAATTTTTTTCCACACTTGTGAGTGATAGACTCCTATGTTCCTAAACATATTTTACCTCAACTAATTAATTCCAGCGCTGCATTAGGTAAACCTCTACTCCCCAGCTCTGTCTTTTAAGGAGTGCTCACCACCAGGTAATGACTCAGGGGTAAAGCCCACCCCCAATCAATTCCTCCTCTCTCCCCAACTTCTTCACATTGTCTGATTCCCAACCTCCACTGTTTTTGATATATTTTACTCTCTTGGATTTAATAAATCGCCACCCCCCCAAATTCTGTTGTCCAAGTCAATACAGACTTCCCCTTCCCTAGCCAGAACCCCACCTCCATTTAGCATTTTGAAAGCCCACCAGTATGGTGTATAACCAGTACTCCCCACCAGTGCAGTCAGCGTGTCTCCATATCTCTGTTTTCACCACTTACCTTCCCCCAGAAGACCAGCAGGATTAATCTCATCATGCTTTTATTCCCATTTTACTCTGTAACTACCAAAGTCCAAGCATTCAAGATATTTAAATACTAATTTTTATCCCCATAACCTCTTACATCTGTTGATCTGATCTAATCTCCCGTCTCTTTCCAATCTCTCACTCCCCAAATAGTTTCTGTGTATCCTTTAGAATATATAGTCTGTCATTACCCAAATTCCCAATCTTCAGTATTTTCCTTTAATGTTTCCTTTATCTTCTGACTTGAATAAAAAACTGATTTCCGGCCTTCCCTGGTGGCGCAGTGATTGAGAGTCCGCCTGCCGATGCAGGGGACACGGGTTCGTGCCCTGGTCCGGGAAGATCCCACGTGCCGCGGAGCGGCTGGGCCCGTGAGCCATGGCCGCTGAGCCTGCGCATCCGGAGCCTGTGCTCCGCAAAGGGAGAGGCCACAACAGTGAGAAGCCCGCGTACCGCCAAAAAAAAAACAAAAAGACTTCCCCTGATGACACAGCTTTCCTTACTGTCTCCTCAGAGAAGGACAACTCTGTTGTAGAGCTTAGAGACTAGATTGTCATTCTCTTCCCCCCCACAGTGCTGCTTCTAAGACATTTCTCCTAATTAAGAAAAAAAAAAAACAAAACAACAACAAAAAAAACCAAAGCCTCAGCTTGTATGAAGTATGTGCCAACAAACTGTACTATCCTGGCTGTCATAATCATCTATTAAATCTCGTTCATTTCTCCTCATTTCCTGAATGTTTTTGCTTGCAGCCTCCTATTTTTCTGTCACTATTCTTGTCATTATTTTTGGAGATTTGAAAAGTCCCATAGCTCATCTGCCCGAATCCCAATTAGGGAAAAAATCTGCTTTATGGTGATAAATTCCTCTTGATCATAATGACTTTTTAAAAATATGTTGCTGGAATCTATTTGCTAATGTGAGGTAGAACTTAAAATCTTAAAAGAAATGTGCTTCTAGTTACTTTTGGGTAAATTTTCCATATCTGATTTTTGTATTAGGACTCTTCTAATTTTTTAATACATTGGAAAATAACTGATGTCTTTCTAAGGTGTATATCTTTGATTATATTTTCTATTTTCATAAAGGTACTTGTATTCTCTACTCAAAACAGGAGTAAATAATGGCTGCACATAACTAATCAATAATCAGCCATTTTGTCCAGATTTTCAAATGT
>NW_020840207.1:0-3693 GCF_003676395.1 Aethalodelphis obliquidens | reverse complement strand
CTTTCTTTCTTTCTTTCTTTCTTTCTTTCTTTCTTTCTTTCTTTCTTCCTTCCTTCCCTCCTTTCCTTCTTTCTTTCTTCATACTTCTACTAATTCTCTCTACTTTTTCTCCCTTTTATTCTGAGCCGTGTGGATGAAAGGCTCTTGGTGCTCCAGCCAGGAGTCAGGGCTGTGCCTCTGAGGTAGGAGAGCCAACTTCAGGACACTGGTCAACAAGAGACCTCCCAGCTCCACATAATATCAAATGGCGAAAATCTCCCAGAGACCTCCATCTTAACACAAGTACCCAGATTCACTCAATGACCAGCAAGCTACAGTGCTGGACACCCTATTCCAAACAACTAGCAAAACAGGAACACAACCCTACCCATTAGCAGAGAGGCTGCCTAAAATCATAATAAGGCCACAGACACCCCAAAACACATCACCAGACGTGAAACTGCCCACTAGACAGACAAGATCCAGCCTCATCCACCACAACACAGGCACTAGTCCCCTCCACCAGGAAGCCTACACAACCCACTGAACAAACCTTAGCCACTGGAGGCAGACGTCAAAAACAGCGGGAACTACAAACCTGCAGCCTGCAAAAAGGTGACCCCAAAGACAGTAAGATAAGCAAAATGAGAAGACAGAAAAACACACAGCAGATAAAGGAGCAAGATAAAAATGCACCAGACCTAACAAATGAAGAGGAAATAGGCAGTCTACCTGAAAAAGAATTCAGAATAATGATAGTAAGGATGATCCGAAATCTTGGAAATAGAATGGACAAAATGCAAGAAACAGTTAACAAGGACCTAGAAGAAATAAAGATGAAACAAGCAACGATGAACAACACAATAAATGAAATGAAGTACTCTAGACGGGATCAATAGCAGAATAACTGAGGCAGAAGAACGGATAAGTGACCTGGAAGATAAAATAGTGAAAATAAATACTGCAGAGCAGAATAAAGAAAAAAGAATGAAAAGAACTGAGGACAGTCTCAGAGATGTCTGGGACAATGTTAAATGCACCAACATTTGAATTATAGGGGTTCCAGAAGAAGAAGAGAAAAAGAAAGGGACTGCAAAAATAATTGAAGAGATTATAGTTGAAAACTTCCCTAATAAGGGAAAGGAAATAGTTAATCAAGTCCAGGAAGCACAGAGAGTCCCATACAGGATAAATCCAAGGAGAAATACTCCAAGACACATATTAATCAAGCTGTCAAAAATTAAATACAAAGAAAGCATATTAAAAGCAGCAAGGAAAAAACAACAAATAACACACAAGGGAATTCTCATAAGGTTAACAGCTGATCTCTCAGCAGAAACCCTACAAGCCAGAAGGGAGTGGCAGGACATACTGAAAGTGATGAAGGAGAAAAAACAAGACTACTCGACCCAGCAAGGATCTCATTCAGATTTGATGCAGAAATTAAAACCTTTACAGACAAGCAAAAGCTGAGAGAGTTCAGCACCACCAAACCAGCTTTACAACAAATGCTAAAGGAACTTCTCTAGACAAGAAACACAAGAGAAGGAAAAGAACTATAATAACGAACCCAAAACAATTTTGAAAATGGGAATAGGAACATACATATCGATAATTACCTTAAATGTAAATGGACTAAATGCTCCCACCAAAAGACACAGATGGGCTGATGGATACAAAAACAAGACCCATATATATGCTGTCTACAAGAGACCCACTTCAGACCTAGAGACACATACAGACTGAAAGTAAGGGGATGGAAAATGATATTCCATGCACATGGAAACCAAAAGGAAGCTGGACTAGCAATTCTCATATCAGACAAAATAGACTTTAAAATAAAGACTATTTGAAGAGACAAAGAAGGACACTACATAATGATCAAGGGATGGATCCAAGAAGAAGATATAACAATTGTAAATATTTAGGCACCCAACATAGGAGCACCTCAATACATAAGGCAAATACTAACAGCCATAAAAGGGGAAATCGACAGTAACACATTCATAGTAGGGGACTTTAACACCCCACTTTCACCAATGAACAGATCATCCAAAATGAAAATAAATAAGGAAACACAAGCTTTAAATGATACATTAAACACGATGGACTTAATTGATATTTATAGGACACTCCACCCCAAAGCAACAGAATACACATTTTTCTCAAGTGCTCATGGAACATTCTCCATGATAGATCATATCTTGGGTCACAAATCAAGCTTTGGTAAATTTAAGAAAACTGAAATTGGAAACTCTGGCTTGAAGATGGCGGAAGAGTAAGACGCGGAGATCACCTTCCTCCCCACAGATACACCAGAAATACATCTACACGTGGAACAACTCCTACAGAACACCTACTGAAGGCTGGCAGAAGACCTCAGACCTCCCAAAAGGCAAGAAACTCCCCACGTACCTGGGTAGGGCAAAAGAGTAAAAGAAACAACAGAGACAAATTAATAGGGACAGCACCTGCACCAGTGGGAGGGAGCTGTGAAGGAGGAAAAGTTTCCACACACTAGGAAGCCCCTTCGCGGGCGGAGACTGCGGGAGGCGGAGGGGGGAGCTTCGAAGCCACGGAGGAGAGCACAGCAACAGGGGTGCGGAGGGCAAACCGGGGAGATTCCCGCACAGAGGATTGGGGCCGACCGGCACTCACCAGCCCGAGAGGCTTGTCTGCTCATCCGCCGGGGCGGGCGGGGCTGCGAGCTGAGGCTCGGGTTTCGGTTTTGGACGGAGCGCAGGGAGAGGACTGGCGTTGGCGGCTTGAACATAGCCTGAAGGGGTTAGTGCACCACGGCTAGCCGGGAGGGAGTCCGGGGAAAAGTCTGCACCTGCCGAAGAGGCAGGAGACTTTTCCTTCCCTCTTTGTTTCCTGGGGCGCAAGGAGAGGGGTTTAAGAGCACTGCTTAAAGGAACTCCAGAGGCGGGCGCGAGCTGCGGCTAAAAGCGTGGACCCCAGAGACGGGCGGGAGACGCTAAGGCTGCTGCTGCTGCCATCAAAGGGCCTGTGTGTGAGCACAGGTCACTCTCCACACCGCTCGTCCGCAGAGCCTGTGCAGCCCACCACTGCCAGGTTCCCGGGATCCAGGGACAATTTCCCTGGGAGAACACCTGGTGGGCCTCAGGCTGGTGCAATGTCATGCTGGTCTCTGCCGCCGCAGGCCCGCTCCGCATGCAGTGCTTCTCCCCCCCGCCCCCCACCGGCTTGAGTGCGCCAGAGCCCCTGAATCAGCGGCTCCTTTAACCCCGTCCTGTCTGAGCAAAAAACAGACGCCCTCCAGCGACCTACACGCAGAGGCAGGGCCAAATCCAAAGCTGAGCCCCTGGGAGCTGTGAGAACAAAAAAGAGAAAGGGAAATCTCTCCCAGCAGCCTCAGAAACAGCGGATTTAAGCTCCACAATCAACTTGATGTACCCTGCATCTGTGGAATACATGAATAGACAACGAGTCACCCCAAATTGAGGAGGTGGGCTTCGAGAGCAAGATCTATGATTTTTTCCCTTTTCCTCTTTTTGTGAATGTGTATGTGTATGCTTCTGTGTGAGATCTTGTCTGTATAGTTTTGCTTCCAACATTTGTCCTAGGGTTCTATCCGTCCATGGTTTTTTAAAAAACTTTTTTCTTAATAATTAATTTTAATTTTAATAACTTTATTATATTTTACTTCTTTCTTTCTTTCTTTCTTTCTTTCTTTCTTTCTTTCTTTCTTTC
>NW_020840206.1:0-3693 GCF_003676395.1 Aethalodelphis obliquidens | reverse complement strand
CTTTCTTTCTTTCTTTCTTTCTTTCTTTCTTTCTTTCTTTCTTTCTTCCTTCCTTCCCTCCTTTCCTTCTTTCTTTCTTCATACTTCTACTAATTCTCTCTACTTTTTCTCCCTTTTATTCTGAGCCGTGTGGATGAAAGGCTCTTGGTGCTCCAGCCAGGAGTCAGGGCTGTGCCTCTGAGGTAGGAGAGCCAACTTCAGGACACTGGTCAACAAGAGACCTCCCAGCTCCACATAATATCAAATGGCGAAAATCTCCCAGAGACCTCCATCTTAACACAAGTACCCAGATTCACTCAATGACCAGCAAGCTACAGTGCTGGACACCCTATTCCAAACAACTAGCAAAACAGGAACACAACCCTACCCATTAGCAGAGAGGCTGCCTAAAATCATAATAAGGCCACAGACACCCCAAAACACATCACCAGACGTGAAACTGCCCACTAGACAGACAAGATCCAGCCTCATCCACCACAACACAGGCACTAGTCCCCTCCACCAGGAAGCCTACACAACCCACTGAACAAACCTTAGCCACTGGAGGCAGACGTCAAAAACAGCGGGAACTACAAACCTGCAGCCTGCAAAAAGGTGACCCCAAAGACAGTAAGATAAGCAAAATGAGAAGACAGAAAAACACACAGCAGATAAAGGAGCAAGATAAAAATGCACCAGACCTAACAAATGAAGAGGAAATAGGCAGTCTACCTGAAAAAGAATTCAGAATAATGATAGTAAGGATGATCCGAAATCTTGGAAATAGAATGGACAAAATGCAAGAAACAGTTAACAAGGACCTAGAAGAAATAAAGATGAAACAAGCAACGATGAACAACACAATAAATGAAATGAAGTACTCTAGACGGGATCAATAGCAGAATAACTGAGGCAGAAGAACGGATAAGTGACCTGGAAGATAAAATAGTGAAAATAAATACTGCAGAGCAGAATAAAGAAAAAAGAATGAAAAGAACTGAGGACAGTCTCAGAGATGTCTGGGACAATGTTAAATGCACCAACATTTGAATTATAGGGGTTCCAGAAGAAGAAGAGAAAAAGAAAGGGACTGCAAAAATAATTGAAGAGATTATAGTTGAAAACTTCCCTAATAAGGGAAAGGAAATAGTTAATCAAGTCCAGGAAGCACAGAGAGTCCCATACAGGATAAATCCAAGGAGAAATACTCCAAGACACATATTAATCAAGCTGTCAAAAATTAAATACAAAGAAAGCATATTAAAAGCAGCAAGGAAAAAACAACAAATAACACACAAGGGAATTCTCATAAGGTTAACAGCTGATCTCTCAGCAGAAACCCTACAAGCCAGAAGGGAGTGGCAGGACATACTGAAAGTGATGAAGGAGAAAAAACAAGACTACTCGACCCAGCAAGGATCTCATTCAGATTTGATGCAGAAATTAAAACCTTTACAGACAAGCAAAAGCTGAGAGAGTTCAGCACCACCAAACCAGCTTTACAACAAATGCTAAAGGAACTTCTCTAGACAAGAAACACAAGAGAAGGAAAAGAACTATAATAACGAACCCAAAACAATTTTGAAAATGGGAATAGGAACATACATATCGATAATTACCTTAAATGTAAATGGACTAAATGCTCCCACCAAAAGACACAGATGGGCTGATGGATACAAAAACAAGACCCATATATATGCTGTCTACAAGAGACCCACTTCAGACCTAGAGACACATACAGACTGAAAGTAAGGGGATGGAAAATGATATTCCATGCACATGGAAACCAAAAGGAAGCTGGACTAGCAATTCTCATATCAGACAAAATAGACTTTAAAATAAAGACTATTTGAAGAGACAAAGAAGGACACTACATAATGATCAAGGGATGGATCCAAGAAGAAGATATAACAATTGTAAATATTTAGGCACCCAACATAGGAGCACCTCAATACATAAGGCAAATACTAACAGCCATAAAAGGGGAAATCGACAGTAACACATTCATAGTAGGGGACTTTAACACCCCACTTTCACCAATGAACAGATCATCCAAAATGAAAATAAATAAGGAAACACAAGCTTTAAATGATACATTAAACACGATGGACTTAATTGATATTTATAGGACACTCCACCCCAAAGCAACAGAATACACATTTTTCTCAAGTGCTCATGGAACATTCTCCATGATAGATCATATCTTGGGTCACAAATCAAGCTTTGGTAAATTTAAGAAAACTGAAATTGGAAACTCTGGCTTGAAGATGGCGGAAGAGTAAGACGCGGAGATCACCTTCCTCCCCACAGATACACCAGAAATACATCTACACGTGGAACAACTCCTACAGAACACCTACTGAAGGCTGGCAGAAGACCTCAGACCTCCCAAAAGGCAAGAAACTCCCCACGTACCTGGGTAGGGCAAAAGAGTAAAAGAAACAACAGAGACAAATTAATAGGGACAGCACCTGCACCAGTGGGAGGGAGCTGTGAAGGAGGAAAAGTTTCCACACACTAGGAAGCCCCTTCGCGGGCGGAGACTGCGGGAGGCGGAGGGGGGAGCTTCGAAGCCACGGAGGAGAGCACAGCAACAGGGGTGCGGAGGGCAAACCGGGGAGATTCCCGCACAGAGGATTGGGGCCGACCGGCACTCACCAGCCCGAGAGGCTTGTCTGCTCATCCGCCGGGGCGGGCGGGGCTGCGAGCTGAGGCTCGGGTTTCGGTTTTGGACGGAGCGCAGGGAGAGGACTGGCGTTGGCGGCTTGAACATAGCCTGAAGGGGTTAGTGCACCACGGCTAGCCGGGAGGGAGTCCGGGGAAAAGTCTGCACCTGCCGAAGAGGCAGGAGACTTTTCCTTCCCTCTTTGTTTCCTGGGGCGCAAGGAGAGGGGTTTAAGAGCACTGCTTAAAGGAACTCCAGAGGCGGGCGCGAGCTGCGGCTAAAAGCGTGGACCCCAGAGACGGGCGGGAGACGCTAAGGCTGCTGCTGCTGCCATCAAAGGGCCTGTGTGTGAGCACAGGTCACTCTCCACACCGCTCGTCCGCAGAGCCTGTGCAGCCCACCACTGCCAGGTTCCCGGGATCCAGGGACAATTTCCCTGGGAGAACACCTGGTGGGCCTCAGGCTGGTGCAATGTCATGCTGGTCTCTGCCGCCGCAGGCCCGCTCCGCATGCAGTGCTTCTCCCCCCCGCCCCCCACCGGCTTGAGTGCGCCAGAGCCCCTGAATCAGCGGCTCCTTTAACCCCGTCCTGTCTGAGCAAAAAACAGACGCCCTCCAGCGACCTACACGCAGAGGCAGGGCCAAATCCAAAGCTGAGCCCCTGGGAGCTGTGAGAACAAAAAAGAGAAAGGGAAATCTCTCCCAGCAGCCTCAGAAACAGCGGATTTAAGCTCCACAATCAACTTGATGTACCCTGCATCTGTGGAATACATGAATAGACAACGAGTCACCCCAAATTGAGGAGGTGGGCTTCGAGAGCAAGATCTATGATTTTTTCCCTTTTCCTCTTTTTGTGAATGTGTATGTGTATGCTTCTGTGTGAGATCTTGTCTGTATAGTTTTGCTTCCAACATTTGTCCTAGGGTTCTATCCGTCCATGGTTTTTTAAAAAACTTTTTTCTTAATAATTAATTTTAATTTTAATAACTTTATTATATTTTACTTCTTTCTTTCTTTCTTTCTTTCTTTCTTTCTTTCTTTCTTTCTTTC
>NW_020840205.1:0-3694 GCF_003676395.1 Aethalodelphis obliquidens | reverse complement strand
ACAGTAACACATTCATAGTAGGGGACTTTAACACCCCACTTTCACCAATGGACAGATCATCCAAAATGAAAATAAATAAGGAAACACAAGCTTTAAATGATACATTAAACGAGATGGAGTTAATTGATATTTATAGGACATTCCATCCAAAAACAACAGAATACACATTTTTCTCAAGTGCTCATGGAACATTCTCCAGGATAGATCATATCTTGGATCACAAATCAAGCCTTGGTAAATTTAAGAAAATTGAAATTGTATCAAGTATCTTTTCTGACCACAACGCCATGAGACTAGATATCAATTACAGGAAAAGATCTGTAAAAAATACAAACACATGGAGGCTAAACAATACACTACTTAATAATGAAGTGATCACTGAAGAAATCAAAGAGGAAATCAAAAAATACCTAGAAACAAATGACAATGGAGACACAATGACCCAAAACCTGTGGGATGCAGCAAAAGCAGTTCTAAGGGGGAAGTTTATAGCAATACAAGCCCACCTTAAGAAGCAGGAAACATCTCGAATAAACAACCTAACCTTGCACCTCAAGCAATTAGAGAAAGAAGAACAAAAAAACCCCAAAGCTAGCAGAAGGAAAGAAATCATAAAAATCAGATCAGAAATAAATGAAAAAGAAATGAAGGAAACGATAGCAAAGATCAATAAAACTAAAAGCTGGTTCTTTGAGAAGACAAACAAAATAGATAAACCACTAGCCAGACTCATCAAGAAAAAAAGGGAGAAGACTCAAATCAATAGAATTAGAAATGAAAAAGGAGAGGTAACAACTGACATGGCAGAAATAAAAGAGATCATGAGAGATTACTACAATCAACTCTATGCCAATAAAATGGACAATCTGGAAGAAATGGACAAATTCTTAGAAATGCACAACCTGCCAAGACTGAATCAGGAAGAAATAGAAAATATGAACAGACCAATCACAAGCAGTGAAATTGAAACTGTGATTAAAAATCTTCCAACAAACAAAAGCCCAGGACCAGATGGCTTCACAGGCGAATTCTATCAAACATTTAGAGAAGAGCTAACACCTATCCTTCTCAAACTCTTCCAAAATATAGCAGAGGGAGGAACACTCCCAAACTCCTTCTACGAGGCCACCATCACCTTGATACCACAACCAGACAAGGATGTCACAAAGAAAGAAAAATACAGGCCCATATCACTGATGAACATAGATGCAAAAATCCTCAACAAAATACTAGCAAATAGAATCCAACAGCACATTAAAAGGATCATACACCATGATCAAGTGGGGTTTATTCCAGGAGTGCAAGGATTCTTCAATATACGCAAATCTATCAATGTGATAAACCATATTAACAAACTGAAGGAGAAAAACCATATGATCATCTCAATAGATGCAGAGAAAGCTTTTGACAAAATTCAACACCCATTTATGATAAAAACCCTGCAGAAAGTAGGCATAGAGGGAACTTTCCTCAACATAATAAAGGCCATATATGACAAGCCCACAGCAAACATCATCCTCAATGGCGAAAAACTGAAAGCATTTCCACTAAGATCAGGAACAAGACAAGGTTGCCCACTCTCACCACTCTTATTCAACATAGTTTTGGAAGTTTTAGCCACAGCAATCAGAGAAGAAAAGGAAATAAAAGGAATCCAAATCGGAAAAGAAGAAGTAAAGCTGTCACTGTTTGCAGATGACATGATCCTATACATAGAGAACCCTAAAGATGCTACCAGAAAACTACTAGAGCTAATCAATGAATTTGGTAAAGTGGCAGGATACAAAATTAATGCACAGAAATCTCTGGCATTCCTATATACTAATGATGAAAAATCTGAAAGTGAAATCAAGAAAACACTCCCATTTACCATTGCAACAAAAAGAATAAAATATCTAGGAATAAACCTACCTAAGGAGACAAAAGATTTGTATGCAGAAAATTATAAGACACTGATGAAAGAAATTAAAGATGATACAAATAGATGGAGAGATATACCATGTTCTTGGATTGGAAGAATCAACATTGTGAAAATGACTCTACTACCGAAAGCAATCTATAGATTCAATGCAATCCCTATCAAACTACCACTGGCATTTTCACAGAACTAGAACAAAAAATTTTGCAATTTGTATGGAAACACAAAAGACCCCGAATAGCCAAAGCAATCTTGAGAACGAAAGAAGGAACTGGAGGAATCAGGCTCCCAGACTTCAGACTATACTACAAAGCTACAGTTATCAAAACGGTATGGTACTGGCACAAAAACAGAAAGATAGATCAATGGAACAGGATAGAAAGCCCAGAGATAAACCCACGCACATATGGTCACCTTATCTTTGACAAAGGAGGCAGAAATGTACCGTGGAGAAAGGACAGCCTATTCAATAAGTGGTGCTGGGAAAACTGGACAGCTACATGTAAAAGTATGAAGTTAGATCACTCCCTAACACCATACACAAAAATGAGCTCAAAATGGATTAAAGACCTAAATGTAAGGCCAGAAACTATCAAACTCTTAGAGGAAAACATAGGCAGAACACTCTATGACATAAATCACAGCAAGATTCTTTCCAACCCACCTCCTAGAGTAATGGAAATAAAAACAAGAGTAAACAAATGGGACCTAATGAAACTTAAAAGCTTTTGCACAGCAAAGGAAACCATAAAGAAGACCAAAAGACAACTCTCAGAATGGGAGAAAATATTTGCAAATGAAGCAACTGACAAAGGATTGATCTCCAAAATTTATAAGCAGCTCATGCAGCTTAATAACAAAAAAACAAACAACCCAATCCAAAATGGGCAGAAGACCTAAATAGACATTTCTCCAAAGAAGATATACAGAGTGCCAACAAACACATGAGAGAATGCTCAACATCACTAATCATGAGAGAAATGCAAATCAAAACTACAATGAGATATCATCTCACACCAGTCAGAATGGCTATCATCAAAAAATCTAGAAACAATAAATGCTGGAGAGGGTGTGGAGAAAAGGGAACCCTCTTACACTGTTGGTGGGAATGTAAATTGATACAGCCACTGTGGAGAACAGTATGGAGGTTCCTTAAAAAGCTACAAATAGAACTACCATATGACCCAGCAATCCCACTACTGGGCATATACCCTAAGAAAACCATAATTCAAAAAGAGTCATGTACCAAAATGTTCATTGCAGCTCTATTTACAATAGCCCAGAGATGGAAACAACCTAAGTGTCCATCATCGGATGAATGGATAAAGAAGATGTGGCACATATATACAATGGAATATTACTCAGCCATAAAAGAGACGAAATTGAGCTATTTGTAATGAGGTGGATAGACCTAGAGTCTGTCATACAGAGTGAAGTAAGTCAGAAAGAGAGAGACAAATACCGTATGCTAACACATATATATGGAATTTTAAAAAAAAATGTCATGAAAAACCTAGGGGTGAAACAGGAATAAAGACACAGACTTACTAGAGAATGGACTTGAGGCTATGGGGAGGGGGAAGTGTAAACGGTGACAAAGCGATAAAGAGGCATGGACATATATACACTACCAAACGTAAGGTAGATAGCTAGTGGGAAGCAGCCGCATAGCACAGGGAGATCAGCTCGGTGCTTTGTGACAGCCTGGAGGGGTGGGATAGGGAGGGTGGGAGGGAGGGAGACGCAAGCGGGAAGAGATATGGGAACATATGTATA
>NW_020840204.1:0-3696 GCF_003676395.1 Aethalodelphis obliquidens | reverse complement strand
GGGAAATAGCAAGATGTAAAGAGCAAAAAAGTCATCATTCTCTTTAAATTGTTAGAACATCTATCTGCAATCATAATTATAATGCACTGTGGTATGTGTTCAAATAGGAAATATATGTAACGTCCCGTAGGAGCAGCAAACTCAGTGGTGTTGGTGAGGGTGTATGATGGACCTAATCACAAAGCAGGTGATTCTTGATTGGGGTCCTGAAACATTAGTGTACGTTCCCTGTGTCCATTAGTGGTCTGAAGGGGTAAGGAAGCCTGCCTTTCAATTTGAGGAAACAGAGGGTTTGAGGTCCTCCCTCTTCTATTGCTCTAGTATACTGCATAGCAGCTAATAAAATACTGGGTTTATAGTTGACATTTAAATCGCTGATTGATCATCAAGGTTGGCATGTATCATTGGAACTGAAAATCGGAAGAGTCTTATGCTCTTTAGGTTTTTCTTTTTTTTTCCTTTGTCTCAAAAGTATGTAGTACTTTACTGAGTGGTTGGGAAGAAAGTTTGCAGTATCCAGTGTATTCAGTTTTAGTATCTAAATAGAATTAAACTGTTGCTGTAAACTGGAATAACTTTGTTACTGACAAGCTTTAGAATGCATCAGTTCATCAATTACCTGTTTGGGAAGATTGTAGTTAATGATTTTAAGAATGTGGCTGTAAACCTCCAATTGACTCAAGAAAAGCAAATAAGTCAAGATTGACAAATGTATAGGCTCTTCATCTTACTGTGTGTGTGGGTTTTTTTTTTTTCCTTTTAGTTATTTGGCAAGGTGTAAAGAACTCTATCACTCTTAAGACAGTAAACTTCACGGGGTATAATCTGACATGGCAGGGAGCAGATTACATGGCCAAGATCTTAAAGGTGATTTTATGTTTAAACTTTCATGAAAACATATGTGATTGAAGCACATTAATACATTGACACAGATGGCAGTTAATTTTTGTCTTTTGATACCTGTGAGTGCATCTTTCGTTTTGTTGAAAGAATAAGACCAGTTTTCAGTTTGGGATTCTACCATTTAGTAAAGATAGTCCACTTAATTTTAGAAATAGGAGATTTAATATATAATACATAATAATACTTCTATGTATTTTTAGTTACTGAAAACATTGATTGTGATGCTGTGAAGAAACTATGCCTTTATAGTCTTCAAGATTTAAATGAATCAAGTGTCTATTAGCTGCTGTAGTTTATAAACTAATAAACATCACTACATCGGCAACTTGTAAATACAGTTTTTAATGCCTTAACAACTTTACAGTGGTTATAATTACTGTATTTAGGCCTAAATTATTTAATAATTTGACATGAAGTCTTTTTAATAGTTTGATGGTGCAGATCAGGGATAGGTAAACTATGGCTGGTGGGCCAGATCCAGCCCGTCGCCTGATTTTTTAAAGAAAGTTTTTTGGAACATAGTGGAACCCATTGTTTACATGGTAGCTATGGCTACTTTCAGCCTACGCCAGTGGGGTTGAGTAGTTGCAACAGAAACTGTATAGCCCACAAAGCTGGAAATGTTTAAATTTAGATTTTAGAAATTGAAAAATTCTTTGAGCCTATACAGGGCAAGTCCATTGACCCCTCGGGTAGAGAACAGTCAAGAACTTGGGTGCCGAAGCCAAATGGCCTGGGTTCAAATTCCCTTTCTCCCTTTTCATAGCTAGTGACCATGGACAAATCACTTAACCTCTATGCCTCGTTGTGAGGTTTAAATGAACTCATTTGTATAAATAGTGCTTGGCACATACTAAGCACTGTGTAAGTGATTGCTGTTATTTCTGCTTGGAGCTTTTATAAGCCATTGTTAATAGGAAAATGACACTAATGATTTGCTTTTAGAGTGTCAAAGGCACTTTGAGTCTTTTATGTTTTCAAGAATGTAACAAGACTTTTTTGATTTAAAGTCAGTGTTCCCTGTTACCAAAATTGATTTTATGAATATAAAGAATTGAATGTCTTTAAGACAAGACTTGTGGTTAAATGTCAAACCATTATCTTCCCAAGGCACATCAAACTGGCTGTGCATGGTCCAGGCCTCTGAAGTTTGTGTCCACACCCTAGGTAGCATGTAAGATCCATTTTGTAAATATAGTTTTAAAAATAATGCCTGGGACTTCCCTGGCGGTCCAGCAGTTAACACTGCGCTCCCAATGCAGGGGGCGTGTGTTCGATCCCTGCTCAAGGAACTAGATCCCACATGCAATAAGTAAAAGATCCGGCAGGCCGCAACTAAAGACCTGGCACAACCAAACACAGCCAAACAAAGAAACAAATAAATAAATAAATACTTTTTAAAAATAAATAAAATTCAGTAATGCCTTAGGAGTTAGGAAAAGAAAATACTAATATTTTCTTTTAGCTTTGTATCATTTAAAAAATATTTAGCTTTGTATCTATTTAGCTTTGTATCATTTAAAAAATATCTGTGTAGTTTATAATGTACCTAAATTATATGTATAGAACTTTGTGTATATAATTTGTTAAAAAATAAGATGCATATTAAAAAGTTTTCTTATGGGTTGCCCAGTCAGGTGTTTGGAGACCATTGGAGGACAGAATGATGAAATTTAGAGCCTCAGCAATGATAGAATTTAGAATCAATTCCCTGACTTAGAAGATAAGGAAAATAATTCTTAGACTGTAATTGAGTTATCCAACTTTACATAACTGTTCAAAAACAGGTCATCCAGTGGCTGGAATCTAATCACTGACCGACTAGAATGTGGGTCACTGGACTCGTAAAGCAGAACTGACTGTTTAATTTCTCAGCTTGATTCTCCTGGCATATATGCGTGATATGTGTGTGTGTAAATCTCTGACATAATAAGCCATACTCAGTAGGCACATCCTGTTTCCTTATTGAAACATCTTAATTTTGTCCCATTAAATCTTTGAAGTATCAGACTATCAGAAAGCATGAAGAAACCTGGGCTGAGAGTCTTCGTTACAGGAGACCTGATCTTGACTGTATGCCTGGTTTGAGGCGCATCGCTCTGAACTGCAACAAGCTCATTGGTGACCTGGGTGCTCGTGCTTTTGCAGAATCTCTTAGTGAGGATTTATGGCTTGGAGGTAAATTCTTAAATTGAAAATACTGAATTTTTAATGTAATATATGCTTAGCTTTTGGCATGATACTGTTGTGATAGGACTTTTTTTAAGGCCTCATTTTTCTGATAGCTTTTATGTTGCTTTTAAACTTTCTCTAAGAGTTACATATATTCTTTACAGAAAATACAGAGTAACAAGAGAACAATTACCTATAAATTTAACACCCAGACATAATCACTGTTCATTTTGGTGTATATATTCTCAGTCTTTTTATTGTTTTCTATAAATATATTTGTACACTTAGAGATTACAAAAATAGAATTGTAGTATACTTGCTATTTCATATTCCTGCTTTTTTCACTTAATGAGGTATCATGTAGTGTTCCATCATATTGATGTCCCATAGTTTAATCAATTCTTTGCAATTAGATTGAGACAGTTTGCTTTTCCCTGTCAGAAACAATGTGAATACATTATATATACATCTCTGTGTCCATCGGGCTTACTTCTGTAGAATAAGGTACTACAAGTGGAATGACTAAGTGTGACATATTTTTAAGACTTTTCATACACATTGCCATATTACCACCCAGAAAGGCTATGCCAATTTGTAGTCCACCCCAAGAGTGGATGTGAA
>NW_020840203.1:0-3697 GCF_003676395.1 Aethalodelphis obliquidens | reverse complement strand
TGTCCTTGGTCCCTGTGTCATGAATTAACTGACCCCGTCCGTGTGGGCTGAATTCTGGCTCTCCGTCCTGTTCCTCTGGTCCCCGCGCCTGTTTTGAGCCAGTTCCGCGCTGTTTTGGGGACTGTAGCTTCGTGATGAAGTGTGAAGTCAGGCAGGGAGATGCCTCCAGCCTGTTCTCCTTTCTCAGGGTCGCTTTGGCTATTTGGGGTCCTTTGTGGCTCCACACAGGTACTAGGAGGATTTGCTCTATTTTGGGGGAAAATACCGTGGAATTTTGGGAGGGGTTGCATTCACTGTGTCCATTGCTTTGGGTAGAATGGGTATTTTAACAATATTAATTGTTCCGTCCCCTGAGAACAGGATGTCTTTCCATTTATTGGTGTGTTTTTCAATTTCTCCATCAATGTCTTAAACTTTTCAGTGTGCAGGTCTTTCACATCCTTGGTTAACTTTATTCCCAGGTATTTTGTTCTTTTTGATGCAGTTGTAAATAGGGTTGCCTTCTTTCTCTTTCTGATGGTTCATTATTAGTGTTTAGAAATGCAACTGATTTCTGTGTATTGATTTTGCAACTTTACTGAATTCATTTATTAGTTCTAATAGCTTTTTTGTGGAATGAAGTGGAAAATTGGAATTCAAAAATCCCACTGTTTCTACCGTATCCAGGTCGTCCACAACACGGAGGACAGTGGCTCCTAATATAACCTTCCCCCAGTGCCTCTAAATGACATGTGGACTTTGGGTGAACTGGATCTGGGTAAAGCTTGGCTTCTATATGGAAGTTTATGTTTTCTCTGCTTTTCTGGCGTGCTATTGACATACATGATGTTTTGAAAAGTAATTTACTTTCCAGTAATTTCAAACATACAACTTTACATACATAAAACAAGTCTTGTACCTTGATTAAATATACTCCTAAATGTTGATGTTGACATTATTTAAAACGGAATTGTTTTCATAAATTCTTTTTCAGATTATTTTTTGCTAGCGTATACATATAAGACAGATTTTCATGAATGGATATTTTGTTCTATAACTTTGCTTAATTAGTTGATTAGCTCAAATAATTTCTTTGCTGATTATAGGTAGTTTTATATATAAGATGATGTGACCTATGTTCTGTGAAGAGACACAGTTTTAATTTTTCCATTCACCCACGGATGCCTTTCAGTTTTTCAGGAGTCTGAGTAGAACTTCCAGTACACTACTGAGTAACGGTGATGGAGGCCAGCTTCCTGGCCTTGCTCCTGATTTCAGGAGTAAGTCTTTCAGTCTTCAGCATTGAGCATGATGTTTGCTGTGGCTTTTTGTACCACTCTTTTCCATATTGAACAAATTTCCTTTTAGTCCTGCTTTCTTGAGTGTTTGTCATGAAATAACACTGGATTTTCACTGTAGTTTTTTTGCATTAATTGATATGATATTATTGTGCTTTAATACATTGCTTACTTTTAATATGTTGAGCAACCTGAAACTTCTGGTGTAGAGATACTTGCTTATGGCATTATCCATTTAAAGTTCTGTTGGTTTCATGTTGCTATTATTTTGTGATAGATTTTTACATTCATATTTATAAGTTATATTGGGGTAGTTTTTTTCTTTCTTTCTTTTTTATTTTATTTTGTTTTTACGGTGTGCAGGCCTCTCACTGTTGTGGCCTCTCCCGTTGCGGAGCACAGGCTCCGGATGCGCAGGCTCAGCGGCCATGGCTCACGGGCCCAGCCGCTCCGCGGCATGTGGGATCTTCCCGGACCGGGGCACGAACCCGTGTCTCCTGCATCGGCAGGCGGACTCTCAACCACTGCGCCACCAGGGGAGTCCCTCAGTGTTCTTTTTACTCATGAGCATAGGGTATCTTTCCATTTATTTTTGTCTGTTCAGTTTCCTTTATCAGTGTCTTCCAGTTTTCAGTGTGCAGGTCCTTCACGTCCTTGGTTAAATTTACTCCTAGTTATCTTTTTGGATGCAATTGTAAGTGGGATTTTTTTTTTTTTTTTGCGGTACGCGGGCCTCTCACTCTTGTGGCCTCTCCCGTTGCGGAGCACAGGCTCCGGATGCACAGGCTCAGTGGCCATGGCTCAGTGGCCATGGCTCACGGGCCCAGCTGCTCCACGGCATGCGGAATCTTCCCGGACCAGGACACGAACCCATGTCCCCTGCATTGGAAGGTGGACTCTCAACCACTGCACCACCAGGGAAGCCCGGGATTTTTTTTTTTTTTTAATTCTTTTTCTGATGGTTCATTATCAGTGTATAGAATCACAAATGATTTTTGTGCATTGATTTTTTTATTTTTGTATCCTGCAGCTTTACTGAATTCATTTTTTAGATGTAACAGTTATTTGGTGGTTGAATGTGGAAAACTAGAGTTCAAAAATCTCACTGTTTCATCTACATCCAGGTCATCCACAGCACCCAAGACATAGTGGCTCCCAATATAATCTTCCCATGGTGCCTCTTGTGGTATGTGGACTCCTCCAAGGGTGATTAGCATCCCCACTGTGGGTGAACTGGATCTGGGTAGGGCTTGGCCTCTATAACAGAGTGTGATGTCTGTATTTCTGGCATGGTATGACATGGTTGTTTTGATAAGTACTTTATTTTCTAGTAAATTTCAAGTGTATAAAAGACTTTAAATAGCAGTAAAAAGTTTTCCACCTTCACAAAATACTCCAGTTTGTTTTACCCTGTGAGAGTGGGAGGGCCACTCTCCCAGGGAACCAGCACATAACCCCAAAGTGAGGAATAATTAAGGTTTCCACATTGTAATCCTATCCACAGACCCGCTTCAACTTTCACCAGCTGCCCCAGCTTTGTGGAAATGTAATTTTCTATTCGAATCCAGTTTTCTCTTCTTGGAACCATCACTGGGGCTTTTCCTCACTTTAAAAACCTTGCTGGATTGAAAGTGTACAAGATGAGCATGATCTGGGTGGGTTTCTGTATGGCTTCTTTCACTTGGGATGTTTTCAGTGTTTAACCGCATTGTAACATTGATCATTATTTCATTCATTTTTTCCATTGTGATTAAAAACACATAACATTTGCCATTTAAACCATTTTTTAAAAGCTTTTTAAAAAAATTATTTTATTTTATTTTCTATTTTTTGGCTGTGTCGGGTCTTTGTTGCTGCACGCAGGCTTTCTCTAGTTGCGGCGAGCGGGGGCTACTCTTCGTTGCTGTGTGCAGGCTTCTCATTGCAGTGGCTTCTCTTGTTATGGAGCACGGGCTCTAGGCGCACGGGTTTCAATAGTTGTGGCACGAGGGCTCAGTAGCTGTGGCTCGCGGGCTTAGTTGCTCCACGGCATGCAGGATCTTCCAGGACCAGTGCTTGAACCCGTGCCCCCTGCAATTGGCAGGCAGATTCTTAACCACTGGGCCACGAGGGAAGCCCCATTTAAGCCATTTGTAAGTATCCAGTTCTATGGCCTTAAGTACATTCACATTGTTGTAAAAATATCCTCACCATCCATCTCCAGAACTTTATTTTCCCCATGTGAAACCGTAGCCATTAAACACTAACTCCCCTCAACCGCTGGCAACCTTATTCTACTTTGTCTTTGGATTTGACTTACCTGGATACCTCATACTAGTGGAATCATAGAACGTTTGTCCTTTTTGTGTCTGGCTGGTTTCACTTAGCATAATGACTTCAAGGTTCATTCACATTGTAGCATGTGTGAGAATTACCTTAGT
>NW_020840202.1:0-3701 GCF_003676395.1 Aethalodelphis obliquidens | reverse complement strand
TCTTCTCCTTTGGGTGAATCCTGTTCAGCTGGGGCTGGTCCCCAGCAAGTGGCGCCCGCACAGGGACCTGAAGGGGTAAGTATAATTTTCGGACGGATAGGAGTCTCACCGTAGGGTGCTGCAGACCCCCAGTTAGAGGAGAACTGGTTAGGAAGGTGAGTAAGGCGGTGTCAAGATGGGACACGCTGAGTCCAAAGAGAGGCTCTTATTTATTGATATAGTTAAACATATGATAAATGGAAGAGGAATTAAGGTAACTAATAAGCAATTAACTCAGTTTTTTCAGTTTTTTAAGGAACATATGGTGGTTTTTCCTACATATTATAAGATAAAACCTTTGGAAGAGGCCATATTAGTATTTACTGATGGATCCTCCTCAGGGAGGGCAGCCTATATTATTAATAATGAAAAGAAAGTATTAAATACAGAAAATTGCTCAGCACAGCAATCAGAAATTATGGCAGTTATAAAAGTGATAAAATTAACCAGGGATAAAAAGATTAATTTATATACTGATTCCTTATATATAGTTAAATTATTTCCAGCAATAGAAACAGCAGCCTTTCCTGAGAATAAGAGTACAATTATTAAGTTGCTTAAGAGACTACAAAAGAGTATATGGAAAAGAACACAACCTTATTATATAGGCCACATTAGAGCTCATTCTGGATTGCCAGGGCCTTTAGCAGAAGGCAATGCCTCTGCTGATGCCCTGACTAAAGTTTTTATAGTAGATGAGAATAAAGTACAAGAAGCAATAAAATCTCATCAGCTGCATCATCAAAATGCTAATGCCTTAAGATATCAGTTTAGTCTAACTAGAGAAGCAGCAAGGGAAATAGTAAAAAATTGCTCTGTGTGTCCTACTCAAATTAATGTACCTCAACAAGGAGTAAATCCCCGAGGTTTGCGAGCTAATGATTTGTGGCAAATGGATGTGACTCATGTACCCAGTTTTGGAAAGCTGTCATATGTACATGTTTGTGTAGATACCTTTTCACATGTAATTGTAGCCTCAGCTAGGACTGGAGAGGCCTTTAAGGATGTGTGCCAGCACTTGATGTTTTGCTTTAGTTATTTGGGAATTCCCCGAAAGTTAAAAACTGACAATGGCCCTGCTTATGTTTCTAAATCTTTTCAGCAATTATGCCAACAGTTTGGCATAGCCCATAGTACAGGAATTTCTTATAATCCACAAGGACAAGCTATAATTGAAAGAACTAACCAGGTATTAAAAAATATGATTTATAAATTGCAAAATGGAGATTTAAAATATTTTTCTCCTCATCATTTATTTAATCATTCTATGTTTGTATTAAATTATTTAAATATGAATGATAAAGAGAAAACTCCTATGATGAGACATTGGGAGATAAATGAAGAAAGTATAAAACCAAAGGTATTATGGAAGGATGTTTTAACAGGAAAATGGAATGGACCAGATATATTACTAACTAGTGGTAGAGGATATGCTTGTATTTTTCCTCAGAATTTTGATTCACCAATTTGGATTCCTGATCGATTAATTAGACACCCTGAGGTGGGAAATTTATCGAAGCATTTTTCAGAAAAGAAATCGCACTGCTGAGATGGCGGAATTACATCCCCGGGAAGAAAAACCAATTAACCCTACGGCCTGCGATAAAGAGGTACAAACTTCTCCTAAATTATTGGAGAAAAAACCTACACTGCCTTCTCGTTCACAAAAAAGGAGGTATGCTGTTTCCACCACTGAAGCGGCTCCAATGACTTGGGGGGCAATTAAAAAACTTTGCCTGACTGCTAAAAATACTATGATTACACAAGAATTGCCGTTGACGACTCCTAATTTTTTTGTGACTATGCTTACTTTGCTTTCAGTTCAGGTGAACGCCAATGATACGTATTGGACCTTTTTTCCAGATCCTCCTATTTTACATACGTGTACTTGGACAGATTCCATTATTCCAGTGACTTCTTCATTCCCTGACTTGACCGATGGCATTCGAGGAATACAGGGCTATAAACAATTTGTTATTAATTTTAACTACTCATTTACAGGTCAGACTGACTTTCCTCCAATATGCTTTTTTCTTGGCTCAGGGTCAATAGAAAATAGTCGAACAAAAAATGGATGTTTGTCAGTAGTTGATGCAGGATTTTTGACAGATTCCCCTAAAAGGCCCCCTAAAGAGCCAGTAGGAAGAGATAAAACCACAAGATATTTATGGTCATTGTTAGGGAAAGTTGTAGGACAAAATCAAGTTTATGTTAATAAATATCCAGCTAAAGTTGTTCATCCTTTTAGATATGATGATTGTGATGAGACTGCAGGGGAAGCTACAAATGAATGGATTCGGATAAATATTAAAACTGGATATCCTTTATGGATATATTGTATGTATAATAAAGAAAATAAAATAACCATTCCTGGAACTAGATATTATATTTCAGATTGGAGTACTAATTTTCCTGAGGGAGATTATAGAACATATTTAGAGAAAGGCATATTATATCCATGGAATAATTCCTATATTCCCCGTCCATTGAAGGTAAATAGATGGAATAGTCATGGATGGGTGGCTCCTATTTATACTTTTGTATATGAAAATAAAACCTATTATCAACCTCAGTTATGGAGATTACCCTTAACCACTCGTAAAATAACGTTAATTAGAGCTACTACCCATATGGAAGAGTACCATGTTCAAACCTGTGTGTCATCTCCGTATTCCTTATTGCTTTCTAATGATAGTGAAAAGTTGCAGATTATGCAGTATAATATGAGATTTTATATTACCTGTTAACAATACATACTGACCACTTGTATTGTTCCTGAAATGAATGTGTCAACCATAATGGTGTTAAAAAGACCAGCTTATATTATGTTGCCAGTAGCGCTTAATGAATCTTGGTATACAGATATAGGGGCAGAAATTGTAAGACAGGTTGGAGAGCTCATACGGCCAAAAAGATTCGTGGCTACTTTGATTTTGGGAATTTCCGCTTTGATAGGAATACTGAGTTCTTTTACTGTTGCAACATATACTTTAGTAAAAGAAGTACAAACAGCACAATATGTTAATGATTTATCAAAAAATATATCCTTGGCTTTAGCGATTCAGGAAGCAATAGATAGAAAGTTAGAAGCTAAAGTTGATGCCCTTGAAGAAGCAGTTTTACATATTGGTCAAGAACTTACTGCTTTAAAAATTCGCCTATTTTTAACATGCCATAAAAAATATTCTTGGATATGTGTTACTCCCTTAAAAGTAAATTATTCTGAATATTCCTGGGAAAAAATTCAAATGCATATTTTAAATATATGGAATTCTAGTGATATAGGAATTGATTTGGAACATTTACATAAACAAATTCATGATATTACAGCCTCTCAATATGATATAAATCCCTCTAAGGCTGCTGCAGAATTTTTACAAAATTTACAAAGTTATTTTAAGGGTAATTCCTTTATACATATTTTAATAAATTATGGGGCTGCCGGAGTGGTTATAATTTTGCTCCTTATTTCTTTTCCAGTTATTATCCGATTAATTCAAGTTGCCCTCCAGAGTGTATATAAAACCAAAGTGGAATTGCATACTGCCTTTTTAAAAAATAAAAAAGGGGGAGATGTTGGGAGCCATATAGGAAGTGCCTTTGAGTCACAGCACAGACGAGACCCATAGTATCAAGCAAAGTTGATGCTATCGGGTATAAAT
>NW_020840201.1:0-3706 GCF_003676395.1 Aethalodelphis obliquidens | reverse complement strand
TTGTAGACAGCAAATATATGGGTCTTGTTTTTGTATCCATTCAGCCAATCTGTGTCTTTTGGTGGGAGCATTTAGTCCATTTACATTTAAGGTAATTATCGATATGTATGTTCCTGTTCCCATTTTCTTAATTGTTTTGGGTTCGTTATTGTAGGTCTTTTCCTTCTCTTGTGTTTCTTGCCTAGAGAAGTTCCTTTAGCAGTTGTTGTAAAGCTGGTTTGGTGGTGCTGAACTCTCTCAGCTTTTCCTTGTCTGTAAAGGTTTTAATTTCTCCATCAAATCTGAATGAGATCCTTGCTGGGTAATCTTGGTTGCAGGTTTTTCTCCTTCATCACTTTAAATATGTCCTGCCAGTCCCTTCTGGCTTGCAGAGTTTCTGCTGAAAGATCAGCTCTTAACCTTATGGGGATTCCCTTGTGTGTTATTTGTTGTTTTTCCCTTGCTGCTTTTAATGTGTTTTCTTTGTATTTAATTTTTGACTGTTTGATTAGTATGTGTCTTGGTGTGGTTTTCCTTGTATTTACCCTGTATGGGACTCTGTTCTGCCTGGACTTGATTAACTATTTCTTTTTCCGTATTAGGGAAGTTTTCAACTATAATCTCTTCAAATATTTTCTCAGTCCCTTTCTTTTTCTCTTCTTCTTCTGGAATCCCTGTAATTTAAATGTTGGTGCATTTAATGTTGTCCCAGAGGTCTCTGAGACTTTCCCAGTTCTTTTCATTCTTTTTTCTTTATTCTGCTCTGCAGTAGTTATTTCCACTATTTTATCTTCCAGGTCACTTATCTGTTCTTATACCTCAGTTATTCTGCTATTGATCCCATCTAGAGCATTTTTAATTTTATTTATTGTGCTGTTCTTCGTTGTTTGTTTCATCTTTAGTTCTTCTAGGTCCTTGTTAAATGTTTCTTGCATTTTGTCTATCTATTTCCAAGATTTTGGATCATCTTTACTATCATTCTGAATTCTTTTTTAGGTAGACTTCCTATTTCCTCTTCATTTGTTAGGTCTGATGGGTTTTTATCTTGCTCCTTCATCTGCTGTGTGTTTCGCTGTCTTCTCATTTTGCTTATCTTACTGTGTTTGGGGTCTCCTTTTTGCAGGCTGCAGTTTCGTAGTTCCCGTTGTTTTTGGTGTCTGTCCCCAGTGGCTAAGGTTTGTTCAGTGGGTTGTGTAGGCTTCCTGGTGGAGGGGACTAGTGCCTATGTTCTGGTGGATGAGGCTGGATCGTGTCTTTCTGATGGGCAGGTCCACATCTGGTGGTGTGTTTTGGGGTGTCTGTGGACTTATTATGATTTTAGGCAGCCTCTCTGCTAATGGGTGGGATTGTGTTCCTGTCTTGCTAGTTGTTTGGCATAGGATGTCCAGCACTGTAGCTTGCTGGTCGTTGAGTGAAGCTGGGTGCTAGTGTTGAGATGGAGATCTCTGGGAGATTTTCGCCATTTGATATTATGTGCAGCTGGGAGGTCTCTTGTGGACCAGTGTCCTGAAGTTGGCTCTCCCACCTCAGAGGCACAGCACTGACTCCTGGCTGTAGCACCAAGAGCCTTTCATCCACACGGCTCAGAATAAAAGGGAGAAAAAGTAGAAAGAAATAATTAGTAGAAGTAGAAACAAAGAAAGACAGGAGGGAGGGAGGAAGGAGGGAAGAAAGGAAAACAGAAAGAAAGAAGATAAAGTAAAATAAAATAAGATAAAATTTAATAAAGTTATTAAAATTAAAAAAATAATTATTGAGAGAAAAAAATTTAAAAAAAAAAAACGGACGGATAGAACCCTAGGGCAAATGTTGGAAGCAAAGCTATACAGACAAAATCTCACACAGAAGCATACACATACACACTCAGAAAAAGAGGAAAAGGGGAAAAAATCATAAATCTTCCTCTCAAATCCCACCTCCTTAATTTGGGATGATTCGTTGTCTATTCATGTATTCCACAGATGCAGGGTACAATCAAGTTGATTGTGGAGTTTTAATCCGCTGCTTCTGAGGCTTCTGGGAGAGATTTTCCTTTCTCTTCTTTGTTCTCACAGCTCCCAGGGGCTCAGCTTTGGATTTGGCCCCGCCTCTGCGTGTAGGTCACCGGAGGGCAGACAGGGCGGGGTTAAAGGAGCCGCTGATTCTGGGGCCCTCACTCAGGCGGGGCGGAGGGAGGGGCACGGAGGGCGGGGCGAGCGTGCCGCGGCAGAGGCCGGCGTGACGTTGCACCAGCCTGAGGCGCGCAGTTCGTTCTTCCGGGGGAGTTGTCCCTGCATCCCGGGACCCCGGCAGTGGCGGGCTAAACAGGCTCCCCGGAAGGGGGGTGTGGAGAGTGACCTGTGCTCGCACACAAGCTTCTTGGTGGCGGCAGCTGCAGCAGCCTTAGCGTCTCCTGCCCGTCTCTGGGGTCTGCGCTTTTAGCCGCGGCTCGCGCCCGTCTCTGGAGCTCCTTTAAGCAGCGCTCTTAATCCCCTCTCCTCGCGCACCAGGAAACAAAGAGGGAAGAAAAAGTCTCTTGCCTCTTCGGCAGGTCCAGACTTTTCCCCGGACTCCCTCCCGGCTAGCCGTGGCGCACTAACCCCCTGCAGGCTGTGTTCTCGCCACCAACCCCAGTCCTCTCCCGGCGCTCCGACCAAAGCCCGAGCCTCAACTCCCAGCCCCGCCTGCCCCGGCGGGTGAGCAGACAAGCCTCTCGGCCTGGTGAGTGCCGGTCGGCCCTGACCCTCTGTGCGGGAATCGCTCCGCTTTGCCCTCGGCACCCCTGTTGCTGTGCTCTCCTCTGTGGCTCCGAAGCTTTCGCCCTCCGCCACCCGCAGTCTCCGCCCGCGAAGGGGCGTCCCAGTGTGTGGAAACGTTTCCTCCTTCACAGCTCCCTCCCACTGGTGCAGGTCCCGTCCCTATCCTTTTGTCTCTGTTTATTTTTGTTTCTTTTGCCCTACCCATGTATGTGGGGGGTTTCTTGCCTTTTGGGAGGTCTGAGGTCTTCTGCCAGCGTTCAGTAGGTGTTCTGTAGGAGTTGTTCCACTTGTAGATGTATTTCTGGTGTATTTGTGGAGAGGAAGGTGATCTCCGCGTGTTACTCTTACGCCATCTTCCTGGTAGCCCCACTCCATTGGGTTTTGTCATTGAACATGCGTTGATGTTGCAGAGTTGACCACCATTTATATAAGCTCTCCTCAGACTTGTCCGAAGAGCACACTCTACCCCCATTAGCTACAACCCAGAAAAAGAACAACTCTCAGACGTACTGCTTTGATGTCACTTCATCCCTCACCCACTCAGGGACTAGAGAAGAATAAGCTGCACAGAATTATTGCACTAACAGTGTAGGTATGGGGTTTGTTGTTCTTTAACGTTTTCTTTGAAAATCTGATACTTTCTCAGTGATCTAAAGTCATTAAACTAACTTGTATCCATTTTCTCATCCTTTGATTTCATTTATTCTAGTCACACTTAGCAAACTGTGACTCTTACAAATCATATTTAAAAGGCTGTGTTTCTCTGTTTCTGAATGTGTGTCTCAGAAAGAACGTGAAAAAGATAACTGCAGGATTAATGCAGAAGCTGTTTGTAGGATAGACTCTAAAAGAACCCAGAAGCTGAATGTGTGATGTGTAATGAAACCAAGGAGATGATTTGCAGTTGTGATTATTATGAAATTTGTTTGTAATTTTAAAAACCATTTTTAATTTGAAATAATTATAGATTCATAGAAGTTTCCAAAAAT
>NW_020840200.1:1210-3708 GCF_003676395.1 Aethalodelphis obliquidens | reverse complement strand
GGCAATTCAGGGCCTTTCCTTGAGGCCAGTGCTCACACTGAGTGTCCCGTTAGCAACACAGCATAGTAGGATGGTGAATTTCTCCTCGAGTGGAGTGACTTCAAGTACGAGGTCCTGGAAGAATTGTAAGCAAAATGTTTTCCCATGGCAGCTCAGACGACGGCCATGACGAATACTTCCATGACACGTTGCACTGGCCAGAAATGTGGTCCTGAGGCAGTTCGAGGGCTCTGAAAATGTAGCTCTCCTTAAGGAACGTGCAGAGATTTCCCCATCACTCGGCATACACAGAGGGCCTCCGAGGGACCGACCTATGGGCCTCAATGTTGCTCAGCAGGCCCACAGGGGTCTGGAGGTACTCAGTGATCCTGGAGGGAAATGATGCACACCCGAGGGGCCTAGGAGTCCTGAAAAGGGTACTTCCTTTAAAATACAGCAGAACAGCGACTAAGACCTCATAGAAACAGCTGCACGCCTCCCGTTCTGTACGGATACTCTGGGCCTTCCTTCGAGGCAGGTACTCACGTTGAGTTTCCGTTTAGCTCTAGAGCATGGCAGGCTGAGCTCTACACCGGCCACGGAAGCACCTGGTTTAGATAGAGGAAACTCATTTGATTCCCAGAGCTAGATGTACAGTGGCTAGTGGTCTGTCAACAGCAGTGAATTTCAGGTCCTTGAAGGCACCATGCATGGAGCTTTCAAAATGGGAAAGCAAGGCTTGCTCCCTCAGGCCCCCATTTCCATGGGCACACGTAGCATACATCCCTGTGGTTTCTATCATGTCAAAAGAGACACAGGTAACGCAGTGGCTCCTTCCCTGAATCACTCCTGGAAGCAGGGTGCTCTGCATCTAGCAAACTGCCTCAAACAAGGTACGCCCTAGCTAGGCATCCGGGCCCGTGGCTCTTCATAAGCCTGCAGTGTTACACGAAGAACTGGGATTTAGTGGTAGTCTAAACGCAAGCTGACTTTCTCCTGGAGGCAGGGTGACTTCAGGCAGGAGGTCCCAGATGGAATTCGAAGCTGAGGGTTTTTCTCAGTGCAGCTCAGACTAGGGCATTGAGTCAGACTTCCCCGGCATGTTGGACGTGCCAAAAGGGTGTCCGAGAAACTCTGGGAGAGCTGGGGATTTCAAGCTGTCCCATGAAGGAGTGCAGTGTGTTGAGATACACTCGGCATACACAGAGTGGCTCCGAAGGGTTACAGACCTGACAGTTGCTTAGCAGGTCCAAGGGAGCCTAGGCTTAGTCACTGTTCCTGCCAGGAATACGGTGCCCACGCGAAGTTCCTAGGTGTCCTGAAAAGCGAACTGCAGTTAAGATAATGCAGAGCAGTGGCTACGGCCTCATGGAAACTGTTGCACGCCTCCGCTTCTGCACGGCAATTCAGGGTCTTACCTCAAGGCAACTGCTCCCATTTAATGTCCCATTAACCACACAGCTTGGTAGGATGCTGACTTCCTACCTGAGTATAGTCACTTCAGGTACAAGGTCCTAGAAAAATTCTAAGCAGAGTGTTTTGTCATGGCAGCTCAGACGAGAGCCCTGATGAAGACTTCCATGGCATGTTGGACGGGCTATAAATGTGGTCCACATGCTGTCCGAGGGCTCTGGCAATGTAGCTCTCCTGAAGTAACGTGCAGTGTGTTGCCCATCACTCGGCATACACAGAAGACCTCCAAGGAACCTATGGGCCTCGATGTTGCTCAGCAGGCCCACAGGGGTCTGGAGGTACTCAGTGATCCTGCAGGGAAAATGATGCACGCCGGAGGGGCCTAGGAGTCCTGAAAAGGGTACTTCCTTTAAAATAAAGCAGAACAGCAAGTAAGACCTCGTGGAAACAGCCGCATGCCTCTCTTTCTGCAAGGCTTCTCAGGGCCTTACCTCCAGGCAAATAGTCACCTTGAGTTTCCCGTCAGCTCTAGAGCATGGCAGTATGAGCTCCACCACGGCCATGGAAGCAACCAGTTTAGCTATAGAAATCTCGTTTTCTTCCCAGAGCATGCCTACAGTGGCTAGAGGCCTGTCAACAGCAGTGAATTTCAGGTAGATTCAAGGCAGCACGAATGGAGCTTTCAAACTGGGAGAGCAAGGCTAGTTCCATCAGGTCCCCGTTTCCATGGGCACATGCAGCATCCATCCCTGTGGTTTCTCACAAGTCAAAAGAGACACAGATTACACAGTGGTTCCTTCCCTCAATCAACTTCTCGAAGCAGTGTGTTCTGCAACTAGCGAACTGCCTCAACCAAGCTACGCCCTAGCTAGGCCTCCAGGCCTGTGGCTCTTCAAAAGCCGGCAGTGTGACACGAAGAACCGGGCTTTAGTGGCAGTCAGGACGCAAGCTGACTTTCCCCTAGAGGCAGGGTGACTTCAGGTAGGAGGTCATAGATGAAATGCGAAGCCAAGTGCTTTCCTCAGTTCTGCTCAGACTAGGGTGGTAATTCCGACTTCCATGGCATGTTGGAACTTGCTAGAGCAGTATTCATGAACCTGTGGGAG
>NW_020840200.1:0-1200 GCF_003676395.1 Aethalodelphis obliquidens | reverse complement strand
TATGTTGACAAATATATATGGAACTTAAGAAAAAGAAAATGTCATGAAGAACCTAGGGGTAAGAGAGGAATAAAGACACAGACCTACTAGAGAATGGACTTGAGGATATGGGGAGGGGGAAGGGTAAGCTGTGACAAAGTGAGAGAGTGACATGGACATATACACACTACCAAGCGTAAAACAGACAGCTAGTGGGAAGCAGCCGTATAGCACAGGGAGATCAGCTCGGTGCTTTGTGACCACCTAGAGGGGTGGGATAGGGAGGGTGGGTGGGAGGGAGACGCAAGAGGGAAGAGATATGGGAACATATGTATGTGTATAACTGATTCACTTTGTTATAAAGCAGAAACTAACACACCACTGTAAAGCAATTATACTCCAATAAAGATGTAAAAAAAAAAAAAAAAAGTTTATTCAACCTAAAGCCATCAACAAACAGTGCCAGGACTACTAGACACCAGTCTCCAAAGAATGACACCGGTCACCATCTACACTGCACATAAAACTAACTAAAAGCGCACAGTATTCCACATTAAACCCTTTCTCTCCTGAGTGCCCTGAAGATGCACCCCACCCATCCAGCAGTCAGCTGCACAGGAGGATTCTCCACACTTGCTCATTTTTACCTCTTGTGGAGTCTCCTCACCAGTGGTTCCTCAGAAAACCCAGCTCCTGTCAGGGTGGACAATGCCTCATGGTCCAGAAACCTAAGCCCTGACAGGAGACAAAGCTCCTATCTGCTTGTCACAGAGCAAAGTCTGTGGGCAGGGTGCACCTGTGCCCCCAGGGTCAGACAGGTGGGTTCGGCGCCCCCTGTGGGATGTGAGAAAAGTGCCGGGAGTGCCGCACTCACAAACCCAGAGGCCTCATCTGGGAGGCAGTTCTGCTGTATATACTCAGTTTGGAAATCCAAACTGAAATGGAGCCAAGTATCTCACTGTATCTTCTCAAAAGATGGTTAAGGAGCAATTAATTCAAACCATATGTAATGAAATTAATGTAGACACAAACTTTACAACTTAAACCAAAATTCACTCAAAATGTCCATAGACAAATTTAAATTACCAAACTATAAAAATCCTAGGGAAAAAAAAGATAATCTACATGACTTTGGGTCTGGTGACCTTATTCAGAAAACCGGAAGACAAACCACAAACTGCAAGAAACTATTTCCAAAACACATGTCTGATAAAGGATTTG
>NW_020840199.1:0-3708 GCF_003676395.1 Aethalodelphis obliquidens | reverse complement strand
TCTTTAAATATAGCTATTTTTGCAACGCATTTCCTCTGAGCATAAACTCCTTCAAAGTATGGACTAGATCCTGCTTATGTGCATCGTCTATCATGTTTAAAGCCAACGCATGGACATGAAGCAAACTCAAATATTTATAAAATCAACAAATAACTGGGGAGTGAATAGGAGGAGGAAAGGACTGTTTTAAAAGAAATGTAGATTTATTACTTCATGGTGCCTCCACAGCACTTTGTCATTATGGTTTGAGCTCATTATATGTTTATTTTCCCTGTGAGATCATGAGTTGCTAAAAGGAATCCTGTCTTACCCATCTTTGTGTTTACAACACTAGGCATAGTGCTTATTAGCATATTCTTTTTTCAATTTTTTATTGATTGGCTTTTTTTTATTTAAAGAATGAGAATACTTATTCTGACATGAAATAATCAGATTATAAAGTATTTCATAGTAGAAGTAATGAAGGGCCTAGTCCACTGAGCAGTTATCTTATTTGATTTTCTCCAAATTGTGTTTATAAGGTTTGGAGCCCAGATGGCAGAGAAGAGACTAATATAAAGGTGATTGCCCCTTAAGGCTTGGAAGGTTTGATAATTAAAAGAACTATTTTTCGGGTCATGTGAGGCTCTTTATACCCACTTCCCTTAAGCCTTTTATATTTGCAAGAAGAATCTATTTGCTAAAGAGGATCATTAATTGGCTTAGTAAGTATTAATGACATACACAGCTTTGGATGCCATGGACAAAGGACAAAAACTGAGCTTGTATAGCAAAAACGCAGTTATCTCCTTATCCCTAAATTAAAAGAAATACTAGGCAAGCATTTCTTCTGTGATAAAGAAGCTGGAGAGGGAATACCCTGGCGGTCCAGGGGTTAGGACTCGGCACTTCCACTGCTGGGGACTTGGGTTCAATCCCTGGTCAGGGAACTAAGATCCCACAAGTTGTTTGGCTTGGCCCAAAAAACAAAACAAACAAACAAAAAAACAGAAATAAAAGGATGGAGAGATTTTTCTTAGGGGCATTTCTGATATGCTTATTTAGTGTAAACATTTCTAAATATACTACTTAACCATCATCTTAAACATTCTTAATATTGGTATCACAATTCCTGCATTGAAATCCTTAACAGTTTATTCTTTTGGTAACTTAATGTGTTCTTGACAATACTGACTTAAAAAAAAAATTTTTTTTTTGAATGTGGACCATTTTTAAAGTCTTTATTGAATTTGTTACAATATTGCTTCTTTTTTTTAATGTTTTGGATTTTTGGCCATGAGGCATGTTGGATCTTAGCTCCCCGACCAGGGATCAAACCCGCACCCCCTGCAATGGAAGGCAAAGTTTTAACTACTAGACCACCAGGGAAGTCCCTTGACAATACTGTTTACATAATTCATCTCCTTAAATATTTAATATTTAAATGTTAATTTAATTTAGATTAAATTATCAATGTTAGGAGTTAATGGCATTCATATTAATGTAAGTGTTCTAGATTTTCTTGTCCTATAGGTGACAATTTGAGGTTAACTTTAATTCCTCCATTTTCACTAAACCAACTTTTTCAAACCTTTTCTGTAAAGGCCAGATAAGTAAATAGTTTAGGCTTTGCAGGCCACATACAGTCTCTGTCACATATTTTTCTTCGTTTCTTTTTTTTCTCATTTACAGCCCTTTAAAAATCACTTTTAACTTATGGGCTGTATAAAAATGGACTGTGGGCCAGATCTGATCCATAGGTCATAAGCAAAATGTAAATACAGATGGAGACTATATGAACACTTATATAACAATGTTCATATGGGGTTCTATAATTGCTCAGACCTCATTACCACTTTTCCTCTACAACTAAAGGGTATTTTTCTATCTTTATCTTGTCTATATAGTTAAAAAATTAAAAATGAATAGGAGATATTTAGTGCTAGTGATGGACTGGGGCCCTACACAGACTTACAGAATTGTAGAATTTAATTGCTAGAAGAAATTGAAGACATTATCTCATTGAACCCCTTAATCACTTTATAGATAATCTACTTTATAGGTAAGAACTCATAAGTAAATATGATTAACTTACAAATATCGGAGGGATAGCAAGCCTTCAAATGAGTCCTTATGTAATTCAGTCAAATAATTTTCACTGAGAATTCTGAAAAATGAAAAGGTTATTTCTGGATCAAAATGCAAAATAACTACAACTATATACTACATAGGACTAACTCCTATATGTGGAGGAAAGCTGGGTAATGGTGCCACCTAAACAACATAATTCTTATTTAATTTAGAGACGGTGATTTCTGCTCTGTTTCCATTTAAACCTTCTTTTCACGTCCTCCTTTGTGTCCATCTCTCTCCATCACGCATGTGCGCATGTGCGTGCACGTGCGTGCACGCGTGCACACACACACACACACACACACACACCACCCACTCTTCCCACCAAATCATATAGTTAATGTCTACTCTCTAGATCACGAAGTGTCTGTTAGAACCCAGCTCTGGGTGGCACCAACGTTGCTGAGCTGCTCTTCCCTCCTCTCTTTCCCCAAACCTTATTGGGAAGTCCCACACACAACTGTATCAGGGCAAATGAAGCCATCTGATTTTTCCCCCATTAAAAATTTTTTGAAAACTAAAATGTGCATGAAATATACATAACTGTTCAGTAATTCAATTGAACAACTGTTCAACTGTTTAATAATTACAAAACAGATCCCCACGTAACACCATTCATGTCAAGAAAGAATCCTGCCAGCATCCCAGAAGCCCCCCGTGTGCCCTTTTCCAATCACAACCCTCTCTCTGACTTACTAGAGGGAACCACTATCCTGACTTTAAGAATAATTTCCTTGCTTTTTAAACGTAGTTTTGCCTTTTGTCTATCAGCTATAAACAACACAGTTTAGTCTTCCTTCTTCTTGAACTTTATATAAGTGGAATCATATTATATGTATTATTTTCCACATTGCTTCTTTCATTCAACATTATTTTGTAAAATTATTTTATTTTTGCCTGTAGTATGTAGTGTTGCATGTCCAACTACATGAGGCTTCTGAGTATTTGAAAGTGGCTAATGTGACTAAGGAGTTGAATTTTTAATTAATTTCAATTACTTTAAAATGAAAATTTAAAAAACTGATACGCAATGTAATTATTGGAAAATGTTTATGTTAGCAACAATTTGCATATGTGATACTTTTTCGACTGTAAATTTTATGAAATCTAAATACCGATTAAGTATTTGTAATAAAATTTAGCAACCAAATTGTGATTTCAAATAGTATGGGAAAAAAATGTAGATACTCTCATTAATTTTTATACTGATTACATGTAGATATGATAATATTTTGGATATTTTTAAATACTTAATATGAAAAAATGTAGAATATCTTATTAATAATGTATATAATGATTACATGTTAAAATGATAATATTTTGGATATAAGGGTTAAGTAAAAGATATTAACATTTATTTCATCTGTTTCATTTTACTTTTATTTTTAAGTGGCTACCAGAAAATTTAAGATTACTTATGTGGCTTGCATTATGTTTCTGATGAAGTCTATGACTTCTAAGTATGATTATATCACACTTTATTCATTCAACTGTTGGTGTATACTGAGACTTTTTCTAGTTTTTAATTAAAAACAATACTGCTTTGAATATTCTTATATTTGTATCCTGATACATATTTGCCTGAGTTTGTCTAGG
>NW_020840198.1:0-3709 GCF_003676395.1 Aethalodelphis obliquidens | reverse complement strand
CTTGGTATTCCATAGGTATTTTGTGATTATATATTTCACATGTATTACTACATGTCTGTTAACCCCCATATCCTAATTCGTACATTCCTTACACCTTTCCCTTTGGTTCAACATAATTTGGTTTTCTGAATCTATGAGTGTTCTTCTCTTGGAAATTATTTCATGGGTATCAAGTTTTACATAGCACCTATAAGTGATGTAATAGGATACCTGTCTTTTGGTTTCTTTCTTAGTTCAAGTTGGGTGATTATCTCTAGATCCTTCTATGGTGGTGCCAACGGCACTGTTCCATGCTTTTCCATGGCTAATATTCCATTGTGTACATGGACGACTTCTTCTTGGTGCATTTTTCTGTTGATGGACATTTTGGTTTCTTCCAGGTCTTGGCTATGGTACATGTTGCTGCAGTGCAGGATTTCCAGCCTGTGTCTTTTTGATTCTGGTCCACTCAGGTGATAGGCCCATCACTGGGCCTACCAGATCACATGGTAGCTCAATTACCTTTAAACACACCTCCATTCTGTTCTCAGTACTGGCTGTTACCAGCTTACATCCCACCAGCAGCCAGAGGGTACACAGTTCTCTAAAACCCCTTCAGCATTTATACTTTGTAGACTTTTTTGCTGATGATCCTTCTTACGGCTGTGAGGTGAACGTTTTTGTAGACTGGATTTGCATGGCTTTATTAATTCCTGTTGTTGAGCATTTTTCCATGCCCTTTTTTTTTTAACCAAAAAAAAAAGAAAAAGAGAATACAAAGTGTGCGTAAAATATGCCTCCTGAAGTTTTCGTTTTGAAATACGCACGTCTTTTGAGATTTTTGCTCGATTTACGACCCAAGGATTTGTTTAGAGCGCAGGTGTCATTTACAGGCCTGCAATTATTTTGAATATCAAGTTACCATTAGCACTGGGTTTAGAGCTGCTGTTGTGTGAAACGGCCACAAGGTGGCAGCAGTTCTCCTTGACCAAATCTGGTTACTAGGGCAATAGAGCCTCAATGGAAGTCGTGTTCTAGGTTGTAAATTAGAATGGAATGTGCCAGGAAAAAGCCCCTTAAGTTTATATCTCACTACTTCTTGCTCGTTTTGTAAATGTAATTTTCATTTTTTATCACAGCAAGTGTGATTACAATGTTTTGCTTGTTCTAGGTGTGCAAGATGTGGTTGTTTTACACACACACACACACATATATATATCCATTGTTATTTGGATCCTTTTCCCAATAGGTTATGACACAATGTTGAGTACTCTTCTCTTGGTATTCCGTAGGTCTTTGGTGATTATATACTTCACCTGTGTTTTTATATCTCTGTTAACCCTGACATCCTAATGTATCCAATCCTCACACCTTTCCTTTGGTGAACCATAAGTTTGTTTAATGAATCTGTGATTACCTTTATCTGTGGAAATATCTTCACTGGTATCAATTTTTAGGTAACACCTATAAGGGATATCATAGGATATGTGTCTTTCGCTTTCTGACTTACTACAAGTCGCGTAATTACTTCTGCACTCATCTACGGTGCTGCAAATGGCATTGTGTCATTTGTCTCCTTGGCTAATATTCCATCCGTACCTGTACCAGTTCTTCTTTGTCCACTCATCTGTTGATGGACTTTTCGGTTGCCTTCCTGTCTTGGCTATTGTAATACTGCTGCAATGCACATTTGCCTGACTGTGTCTTTCCAATTCTGTCTTCTTCGGTTATAGGCCCAGGTGTGGGCCTGCTGGGTCATACGGTAGCCAAATGTTTACCTTGTAAAGGCACCTCCATTCTGTTCTTATTAGTGGCTCTTACCAGCTTACGTCCCACCTAAAGTTGAGGGTATGCCCTTCTCCACAACCCCTTCAGCATTTATTGTTTGCAGTTTTTCTGCTGATGTTTATTCTGACTGCTGTGAGCTGATCCCTCCTTGTGGTTGGACTTGCATGCGTCTCATAATCCCTTGAAATTCAGCTTTCAGGCATGTCCTATTTTTCTTCAAACTGTGAGTACAGCTTACCTCCTCAAATGGTTTTCTTGGAGTATGTGCCACATTTTGAAATATTTTGGCCATTACCTCCCTGAAGACATTTTGAGGGCAGGTTTCATTTACAGCCCTCCTGTACTTGTGCATATGAAGTGACCCTCAGCACAGGTTTTAAAGCTGCTGTTGCCGGTAACGGCCATTGGGCGGCAGCATGTCTGCTTTCCCCACTCTGGTAACTAGGGAAAGTCTTTCCGGCTAGTGATGTTCCTCGGTTATACACTGGAGAGGAATGTTCCCGGATAAACCCCCAAAAGGTGATGTTGTCGTACACTAAACTGTACCCTAAACCGTACCCGTTCCCTAACCCTAACCCTTACCCTAACCCGTACCCTAATCCTAACCCGTACACTAACACCCGTACCCTAACACGTACCCTAACCCTAACCCGTTGTCATACCCTAACCTGTACCCTAAACCGTACCCGTTCCCCAACCCAAACCCTAACCCTAAACCGTACTCTAATCCTAACTTGTACCCTAACACGTACCCTAACCCTAACCCGTTGTCGTACCCTAACCTGTACCCTAAACCGTACCCTAACCGTAACCCTAACCCGTACCCTAATCCTAACCCATAGACTAACAGTAACCCGTACCCTAACACGTACCCAAACCCGTTGTCGCACCCTAACCTCTACCCTAAACTGTACCCGTTCCCTAACCCTAACCCATACCCTAAGCCTAACCCCTACACTAACACTAACCCGTACCCTAACACCTACCCTAACCCTAACCCGTTGTCGTACACTATCCTGTACCCTAAACAGTACCTGTTCCCTAATTCTAACCCTAACCTTTATCCTAACACGTAGCCTAACCTGTACCCTAAACCGTACCCATTCCCTAACCCTAACCCTAAATCTAACCCTTACCCTAACCCATACCCTAATCGTAACCCGTACACTAACACTAACCCGTACCGTAACCCGTACCCTAAATCTAACCCGTTGTCGTACTCTAACCTGTACCCTAAGTCGTACGTGTTCCCTAAACCTAACACTAACCCTAACCCTAAACCTTACCCTATCTCGTACCTTAATCCTAACCCGTACAATAACATTAACCTGTACCCTAACACGTACCCTAACCCTAACCTGTTTTCGTACCCTAACCTGTACCCTAAACTGTACCCGTTCCCTAACCCTAACCCTAAACTTAACCCTAACCATTACCCTAACTCGTAGCCTAATCCTGACCCGTACACTAACACTCACACAAATGCAAATACAGGTGTAATACATGTTTCAGAGGTTCTGTTAGTTCCTACTCACCCAACCTCGTTCCCTCAAATCCAGAATACAAGTAGACAGAAACTTCCTATTTCATCTAGTGACAAGTCAGGAAACTCTTAATCATTTTTCACAGCATTTTAACACCTAAATTCCAACACCATTGGATGTATGCAAGTTAAATTTTTCTGAATTATTTTCTGAGCTAAACCTAAATGCAGCAATTTCTTTTTCTTAATGGCCTAGGTAAATGGATGAAGCCTTACCCTGCTCTCTCACAAAATTTTTCACTGAACAGTGGCTGAAATTGAGCCCCGTCCAAACCCAAACTGGAGGCCTGAACCCCCCTGGCCCCCGTGCCTTCTGCTGCCCCCAGGGGTCCAATCCATGGGTTACCTGTTTTTCCCATGAGTGTCTATTCCATGGCTTCCTGCTACTCTCTGTTAGCA
>NW_020840197.1:0-3713 GCF_003676395.1 Aethalodelphis obliquidens | reverse complement strand
TTGGTTGGTGCAGGGCTTATTATTGAATTTTGTTCCTCAAGCTCATCTAATTGGTAAATATTAACTGATTTACTAATATTACTGGAAAATATTTAATTATAATATATGTTTATAAATTACACAATATAAAATATTGGACTATATATATATTTTTTTATTTTGTCTTAAGAATTAGAAACCTTTATTTAGAATCACTTATAGAATCAAAGAGATTTTTTTTCCATTTAGATGAATAAGATGTACTCTGGAGCATTTTTCATTGTCACAAATTTGGCAGCTGGGACCCAGAACTAGGGATCAAGAGGCATTAAGCGTTCACCATTTTCCATTAAGAACAACTCACATTCAGGCCCTCTAGGATTTATGAAGAAGCAACTGTACAGACCCTGCAACCCCTGATCTTCACTTCTTTAGCTGATGTGAGGGATGGAGCAGTCAGGAGAAGAGTATCATCAGAGTGTTCCACTTTCCCCATGAGCCACTTCAGACATCGCTATCCTAAAATACTTGCTTTTAAAGACAGAGATCATCGGAGTAAAAGGGAAAACTGCATGGCATTCTGTCTTTGGATATCTGTTTCTGGAGCAGATTTTGATCTATTTTTGCATCTACTTAAGCAGAAGTTGAGGAAATCAGAGAAGGATGGTACAGTGAAGGGGGGCAGCATTGGGGCTGCCTGGGTGTCTCCATGAGGCACGGTGAGGAGGAGTGAGTGCTGTGTCCCACAGGTGCCACCTCTGAAGGCAGCAGGCCTGAGTCATCAGCCAGTTCTCCACCAGGAAAAGGGGAGACAAGAGGCCATGGGGAGTGCTTCCTGAATGGGATATGACAGGCAGGGGGAGATCCTGCCTTGAGGAGGCTCCTGAGGGTCCCCGGCTGCTCTCTCACAGGGATGCTCGCACATCGAGGCCATCAGTGGTTGGGCAGGAAAGCAGTGACACCCAAAGGTGCACACCAGTTAAATGAGAACGTGTCTGCCATTTTAAAAAAATTCTTCTTAATTTTTGTTTCATCCCTAACCTCAAGGGAATTAGAACCAAAGAAAAAAGGCAGAGGAAGAGGACAGAGCAAGCCATGCTGACCTTACTGCAGCCAGGAGTCAAGCCTCAGGTTCAAAGAGCAGAAGAGAGAAATGAAGATGGAAGTTTTAACCAGGGCTGCACTGAGATTTATTTAATACATAAAAGTGGCCCAGAGGTCTTGTGGTTTTCTTTCCAAGATGTCTCTAGGGGACAAGGTTCAGTGTTCCTCCAAGGACCCATCGATACTTATGCCTCCTTGCTTTACTCGGATACTCTCTCCTCTCCCCCTTGCTCCACTTAGAAAATGCTTATTTTGCCTCAGGTAGGCTAACTTGTATTATTTCAGTGTATCATCTCCTAAATCTGTAACTGATGCTTGTCCTTTGATTTGCCTATAGAACTAAAACTTTTGAAATAAAATGGTAAGCAAGGCAGCTTTATTTTTTTCCCAGCAGTACATCCTTTCCTTGAAGTGATGAGCTGAGAATCACCCATCTGCCTGAATGAAGGAAACATCATGTGGTTTTAAAAATGAAAAAAAGCAAAAACTCTGTAAATACTGCAACAATTGTCTTGTTACACACAGTGACCATTCTAAAAACTTAAATGACCAAAACTGTCCCATCTGTAACATGAGACGCACATCTAAGCTGTTCTCTTCCATTATCCGTACAGTAACTTTACAAAAGCTGGTAGGTGGACTTGCCTGGGATCTGGTGACGGCATTCATGTGTTTAGTCGCAAGAGGGGCCTGCTGTATCTCTGTCAGTAACGTCCCTGATCAGATGGGGAAAGAGTAGTTAGCTCACATGCAATATTGAAGTCATGTGGAAACTATGACAAATGATATATTTTATTCTCTTTGTTATAAGCAGAACAGTCTGGGCACAGCTTCCAAACATTCAATGATTCCTGGCCTTGTCCCAATCCATTATGAAAGGTTTTCTTGCTACTTACAATGGGATGACACACAAAGAAGTGGCTATGCAGCTTTCCAGCTTAATTGATCCATTTTTGTCAATTTTTTGTAGGAACAAAGAAAAGTGTAATTTTTTTTCCAATGGGAAGAGAATTATTTTTCCTCAATCTCTTTTAGTTCTCTTAAACTTGAGAAGATAACAAGAAAACGTTTTCAAGGCTACTCCCCCTTCTTTCTTACAGTGTCTTTCCTTTTTTCCCTCCTTTCTCTCCTCCTGGCCAGTCCAGTCTGTGTTGGGGCCGCTAGGCACACACAGAGAATGGGGAAAGACCAGTTATGAACAGGGTTTGTGGAGCGTAAGGATGAGTGCCAGGTCTATTGTTTCCTTTATACCAAGACATGCCGTCTATAAAGGCCCTCCTAGTAACACATGATCCCTAGAAACATTTTAGGAGACCAGAGAATCGGGCAACTTGGCTTCTAGGTTAGGATCTGACCTTAACCTTCTCAGTCACTTTGAGCACATCACCCTCTGTATCTGAGTCTCATTTACTCTTTCTTGTCATTTTTTTAAAAGTATTTCTTTTCTTTAAAATTTTTATGAATTTATTTATTTTATTTTTGGCTGTGTTGGGTGTTCGTTGCAGCGCACGGGCCTTCTCTAGTTGCGGAGAGCGGGAGCTACTCTTCGTTGCAGTGCGCGGGCTTCTCATTGTGGTGGCTTCTCTTGTGGAGCATGGGCTGTAGGCGCCTGGGCTTCCGTAGTTGCGGCACATGGGCTCAGTAGTTGTGGCTCACGGGCTCTAGAGCGCAGGCTCAGTAGTTGTGGTGCATGGGCTTAGTTGCTCTGTGGCATGTGGGATCTTCCCAGACCAGGGCTCGAACCCGTGTCCCCTGCATTGGAAGGCAGACTCTTAACCACTGCACCACCAGGGAAGCCCCATCTTTCTTGTCATTTAGAGAGACTTTCCCCCTCCTCTCGAGGCTGTGTAAGACTTGGTGTTCTTCCTGAATAGGCCACAGAAATGCCAATAAACATTCCATTAGAAAAATCTTTTAACTTGCTTATGAACTAAACGTTGTTCAACCGAAAATAAACAGCATAGAGACTTCCTACTCCAGTTATTAATGTGCACTTTTTCATACACAAAAAGAGAAAGTGAAAAGAAAATCACATCATTTGGCTTAGCAGTGGGAGACGTGCCCACAAGATGTCAGTATATGTTAGAACTAATACACAAATTCAGTAAAGTTGCAGGATACAACACCAATACACAAAAATCAGTTGAGTTTCCACATACTACTAACAAACTATCACAAGGTGATGTTAAGAAAACAATTCCATTTACAATTGCATCGAACAGAAAATATTTAGGAATATATTTAAGCAAGGAAGTGAAAGACCTGTACATTGAAATCTATAAGACATTGATTAAGGAAATTAAGAAGACAAAAATAAATGGGAAGATACTTTGTTCTCATGGACATAAAAAATTAAATTGTTGAAATATCCATAGTACCCAAAGCAATGTACAGATTGAATGAAATCCTTGTCAAAATTCTATGGCACTTTTCACAGAAATAGAACAAAACAATCCTGAAGTTTGTATGGTACCAAAATAGACCACCAATAGCCAAAGCAATCTAGAGAAAGAGGAACAAAACTGAGGGTATCACATTTGCTTATTTCATCTATATTACAAAGCTATAGTAGTCAAAACACTGGTACTGGCATAAAAACAGACACATTGATCAATGGAGCAGAATGGAGA
>NW_020840196.1:0-3716 GCF_003676395.1 Aethalodelphis obliquidens | reverse complement strand
TACAGTGCTGGACACCCTATGCCAAACAACTAGCAACACAGGAACACAACCCCACCCATTAGCAGAGAGGCTGCCTAAAATTGTAAAAAGGCCACAGACACCCCAAAACACACCAACAAACGTGGACCTGTCCACCAGAAAGACAAGACCCAGCCTCATCCACCAGAACACAGACACTACTCCCTTCCACCAGGAAGCCTACACAACCCACTGAACCAACTGTAGCCACTGGGGAAAGACACCAAAAATGACGGGAACTACGAACCTGCAGCCTACAAAAAGGAGACCCCAAAGACAGTAAGATAAGCAAAATGAGAAGACAAAAAAACACACAGCAGATGAAGGAGCAAGGTAAAAACCCACCAGACCTAACAAATGAAGAGGAAATAGGCAGTCTACCTGAAAAAGAATTCAGAATAATGATAGTAAAGATGATCCAAAATCTTGGAAATAGAATAGAGAAAATGCAAGAAACATTTAACAAGGACCTACAAGAACTAAAGAGGAAACAAGCAATGATGAAAAACACAATAAATGAAATTTAAAATACTCTAGAAGGGATTAATAGCAGAATAACTGAGGCAGAAGAACGGAGAAGTGACCTGGAAGATAAAATAGTGGAAATGACTACTGCAGAGCAGAATAAAGAAAAAAGAATGAAAAGAACTGAGGACAGACTTAGAGACCTCTGGGACAACACTAAACGCACGAACATTCGAATTAAAGTCGTCCCAGAAGAGAAAAAGAAAGGGACTGAGAAAATATTTGAAAAGATTGTAGTTGAAAACTTCCCTAATATGGGAAAAGAAATAGTTAAGTCCAAGAAGCACATAGAGTCCCATACTGGATAAATCCAAGAAGAAACACGCCAAGACACATAGTAATCAAACTATCAAAAATTAAATACAAAGAAAACATATTAAAAGCAGCAAGGAAAAACAACAAATAACACACAAGGGAATCCCCATAAGTTTAACAGCTGATTTTTCAGCAGAAACTGTGCAAGCCAGAAGGGAGTGGCAGGACATATTTAAAGTGATGAAGGAGAAAAACCTACAACCAAGATTACCCAGCAAGGATCTCATACAGATTTGATGGAGAATTTAAAATCTTTACAGACAGCAAAAGCTGAGAGAGTTCAGCACCACCAAACCAGCATTACAACAAATGCTAAAGGACTTCTCTAGGCACGAAACACAAGAGAAGGAAAAGACCTACAATAACAAGCCCAAAACAATTAAGAAAATGGGAATAGGAACATACATATTGATAATTACCTTAAATGTAAATGGATTAAATGCTCCCACCAAAAGACACAGACTGGCTGAATGCATACAAAAACAAGACCCATATATGTGCTGTCTACAAGAGACCCACTTCAGACCTAGGGACACATAGACTGAAAGTGAGGGGATGGAAAAAGATATTCCATGCAAATGGAAATCAAAAGAAAGCTGGACTAGCAATTCTCATATCAGACAAAATAGACTTTAAAATAAAGATTATTACAAGAGACAAAGAAGGACACTACATAATGATCGAGGGATCTATCTAAGAAGAAGATATAACAATTGTAAATACTTATGCACCCAACATAGGAGCACCTCAATACATAAGGCAAATACTAACAGCCATAAAAGGGGAAAGTGACAGTAACACATACATAGTAGGGGACTTTAACACCCCACTTTCACCAGTGGACAGATCATCCAAAATGAGAATAAATAAAGAAACACAAGCTTTAAATGGTACATTAAACAAGATGGACTTTATTGATACTCATAGGAAATGCCATCCAAAAACAACAGAATACAAATTTTTCTCAAGTACTTATGGAGTATTCTCAAGTACTCATGGAACATCTATTCTCCAGGATAGATCCTATCTTGGATCACAAATCAAGCCTTGGTAAATTAAGGAAAATTGAAATTGTATCAAGTATCTTTTATGACCAAAATGCTATGAGACTAGATATCAATTATAGGAAAAGATCTGCAAAAAAAAAAAAAACACATGGAGGCTAAACAATACACTATTTAATAATGAAGTGATCACTGAAGAAATCAAAGAGGAAATCAAAATATACCTAGAAACAAATGACAATGGAGACACGATGACCCAAAACCTATGGGATGCAGCAAAAGTAGTTCTAAGAGGGAAGTTTATAGCTATACAATCCTACCTTAAGAAACAGGAAACATCTTAAATAAACAACCTAACCTTGAACCTAAAGCAATTACTGAAAGAAGAACAAAACAACCCCAAAGTTAGGAAAGGAAACAAATCATAAAGATCATATCACAAATAAATGAAAAAGAAATAAAGGAAATGATAGCAAAGATCAATAAAACTAAAAGGTGGATCTTTGAGAAGATGAACAAAATTGATAAACCATTAGCCAGACTCATCAAATAAAAAGGGAGAAGACTCAAATCAATAGAATTAGAAATGAAAAAGGACAAGTAACAACTGAAACTGCAGAAATTCAAAAGATCATGAGACATTACTACAAGCAACTCTATGCCAATAAAATGGACAACCTGGAGGAAATAGACAAATTCTTAGAAATGCACAACCTGCCAAGACTGAATCAGGAAGCAATAGAAAATATGAACAGACAAATCACAAGCACTGAAATTGAAACTGTGATTAAAAATCTTCCAACAAACAAAAGCCCAGGACCAGATGGCTTCACAGGCGAATTCTATCAAACATTTAGAGAAGAGATAACACCTATCCTTCTCAAACTCTTTCAAAATATACCAGAGGGAGGAACACTCCCAAACTCATTCTACAATGCCACCATCACCCTGATACAAAAACCAGACAAGGATGTCACAAAGAAAGAAAAACACAGGTCAATATCACTGATGAACATAGATACAAATGTTCTCCACAAACTACTAGGAAACAGAATCCAACAGCACCTTAAAGGAACGTAACCATGATCAAGTGGGGTTTATTCCAGCAATGCAAGGATTCTTCAATATACACAAATCAATCAACGTGATACACCATATTAACAAATGGAAGGAGAGAAACCATATGATCATGTCAGTAGATGCAGAGAAAGTTTGCAACAAAATTCATCACCGAGTTATGATAAAATCCCTGCAGAAAGTAGGCATAGAGGGAATTTTCCTCAACATAATAAAGGCGATATATGACAAATCGACAGCCCACATCGTCCTTAGTGGTGAAAAACTGAAACCATTTCTACTAAGATCAGGAACAAGACAAGGTTGCCCACTCTCACCACTCTTATTCAACATAGTCTTGGAAGTTTTAGCCACAGCAATCAGAGAAGAAAAGGAAATAAAAGGAATCCAAATTGGAAAAGAAGAAATAAAGCTGTCACTGTTTGAAGATGACATGATACTATACATAGAGAATCCTAAACATGCTACCATAAAACTACTAGAGCTAATCAGTGAATTGGTAAAGTAGCAGGATACAAAGGTAATTCACAGAAATCTCTGTCATTCCTATATACTAATGATGAAAAATCTGAAAGTGAAATTAAGAAAACACTCCCATTTACCATGGCAACAAAAAGAATAAAGTATCTAGGAATAAACCTACCTAAGGAGACAAAACACCTGTATGCAGAACACTATAAGACACTAATGAAAGAAATTAAAGATGATACAAATAGATGGAGAGATATAGCATGTTCCTGGATTGGAAGAATCAACATTGTGAAAATGACTCTACTA
>NW_020840195.1:0-3717 GCF_003676395.1 Aethalodelphis obliquidens | reverse complement strand
CCAAGATGGCTCTATCAGAGACGCCCCCTGGGTTTTCAGATCCTTGATGTGAGCAATGCATGATACGATTGTCTCTGAAGTGGGTTCATCCATCTTGTTCTTTGTTCTCTGGGGTCCAGTCCCTGTCTCTGGACTTTTCAGCACCTTAATAATTGCTTCTCCTATCTTGCCCTTGTTCTCTCGGTTTCAAAATGTTTCAGGGTGGTCAGTGACTTTCGATAGCTTTTTTTTTCTTTTATTTGTTTTTTTATATAGCAGGTTCTTATTAGTCATCAGTTTTATACACATCTGTGTATACATGTCAATCCCAATCACCCAATTCATCCCACCACCATCACAACCCCCCCGCGGCTTTCCCCCCTTGATGTCCATACGTTTGTTTTCTACATCTGTGTCTCAAATTCTGCCCTGCAAACCGGTTCATCTGCACCATTTTTCTAGGTTCCACATACATGTGTTAATATACGATATTTTTTTTTCTCTTTTTGACTTACTTCACTCTGTATGACAGTCTCTAGATCCATCCACCTCTCAACAAATGACCCAATTTCGTTCCTTTTTATGGTTGAGTAATATTCCATTGTATATATGTACCGCATCTTCTTTATCCATTCGTCTGTCGATGGGCATTTGGGTTGCTTCCATGACCTGGCTATTGTAAATAGTGCTGCAGTGAACATTGGGGTGTGTGTGTCTTTTTGAATTATGGTTTTCTCTGGGTATATGCCCAGTAGTGGGATTGCTGGATCATATGGTAATTCTATTTTTAGTTTTTTAAAGAATCTCCATACTGTTCTCCATAGTGGCTGTATCAATCTACATTCCCACCAACAGTGCAGGAGGGTTCCCTTTTCTCCACACCCTCTCCAGCATTTGTTGTTTGTAAATTTTCTGATGATGCCCATTCTAACTGGTGTGAGGTGATACCTTATTGTAGTTTTGATTTGCATTTCTCTAATAGTTAGTGATGTTGAGCAGCTGTTCCTGTGCTTCTTGGCCATCTGTATGTCTTCTTTGGAGAAATGTCTACTTAGGTCTTCTGCCCATTTTTGGATTGGGTTGTTTGTTTCTTTAATATTGAGCTACATGAGCTGTTTATATATTTTGGAGATTAATCCTTTGTCTGATGATTCATTTGCAAATATTTTCTCCCATTCTGAGGGTTGTCTTTTCGTCTTGTTTATGGTTTCCTTTGCTGTGCAAAAGCGTTTAAGTTTCATTAGGACCCATTTGTTTATTTTTGTTTTTATTTCCATTACTCTGGGAGGTGGATCAAAAAAGATCTTGCTGTGATTTATGTCAAAGAGTGTTCTTCCTATGTTTTCCTCTAAGAGTTTTATAGTGTCCAGTCTTAAATTTAGGTCTGGAATCCATTTTGAGTTTATTTTTGTGTATGGTGTTAGGAAGTGTCCTAATTTCATTCTTTTACATGTAGCTGTCCAGTTTTCCCAGCACCACTTATTAAAGAGACTGTCTTTTCTCCATTGTATATCCTTGCCTCCTTTGTCATAGATTAGCTGACCATAGGTGCATGGGTTTATCTGTGGGCTTTCTATCTTGTTCCATTGATCTGTGTTTCTGTTTTTTGTGGCAGTACCAAATTGTCTGATTACTGTAGCTTTGTAGTATAGTTTGAAGTCAGGGAGTCTGATTCCTCCCACTCCATTTTTTTCCCTCAAGACTGCTTTAGCTATTCGGGGTCTTTTGTGTCTCCACACAAATTTTAAGATTTTTTGTTCTAGTTCCATAAAAAATGCCACTGGTAATTTGATAGGGATTGCATTGAACCTGTAGATTGCTTTGGGTAGTATAGTCATTTTCACAATATTGATTCTTCCAATCCAAGAACATGGTATATCTCTCCATCTGTTGGTATCATCTTTAATTTCTTTCATCAGTGTCTTTTAGTTTTCTGCATACAGGTCTTTTGTCTCCCTAGGTAGGTTTATACCTAGGTATTTTATTCATTTTGTTGCAGTGGTAAATGGGAGTGTTTCCTTAATTTGTCTTTCAGATTTTTCATTAGTGGATAGCTATTTAAAAAATCTTTTTTTATTGAGGTAGAGTTGATTTACAACGTTGTGCCGATCACTGCTGCACAGCAAAGTGACATAAAATCTTTTGGCTTAAAGTGTGTCCTTATCATTTTCAAATCTCCACCTCCCTTTATGCTATTTTAACCTAATTTAAAATGACTTCTCTTTTGGAATGAACAGACTAGGTAGGTTTTAATGAATGATGTAACTTTTTTTTTGTTTCCATATTACACAACTGATCACATCACTGTGCTATTTTATAGTTGACTCTATAAACACTACTTTTGTGAGGTTTTTGTGGGTTTCTGTTTTGTGTTCTGTCAGATCTTGACATCAAGATCAGTGATTTTTCAGCCTCTGTATAGCCGTATAATCCCATTATACCATGATTTAATTACACAGACTGTTTTAACTGTGGGTGAAATTATTATGATTTTCATTATTATACCAAAAATCTGACAAAGAGTAATTTTCCTATAGCAGCTAGGTTGGGTTCTGTTCCCCTACCGGAGTCATAAAAGACCCTCTAGTCCAACTAGACACTTTGGACTTGCATTGTGTTCAAGTTTTCTTTTTTTATTATTTTAAATTTATTTATTTTTAAATTTGTGGCTGCGTTGCATCTTCATTGCTGTGCGCAGGCTTTCTCTAGTTGTGGTGAGCGAGGGCTACTATTCGTTGGGGTGCGCGGGCTTCTTATTGCAGTGGCTTCTTTTGTTGTGGAGCATGGGCCCTAGGAGTGTGGGCTTCAGTAGTTGTGGCATGCAAGCTCAGTAGTTGTGGCTTGCGGGCTGAGTTGCTCCACGGCATGTGGGATCTTCCTGGACAAGGGATCGAACCCGTGTCCCCTGCATTGGCTGGCAGATTCTTAACCACTGTGCCACCAGGGAAGTCCCGCATTGTGTTCAAGTTTAATTGCTGGGTTTAAATTGTCTTTTTTAAAGACTGGGCCTATGGTAAAATATCAATAACATGATTGGGTAAACAGGGGACTATCTAATCATCTGATTGTTACTGTAAGAGTTTGGTAAATGCTTCCACTAAAATGACTGATTTTCGACAGGTTATTTTAGAGTCAGCCTGACTTGGCCCGTGTGTCCCTTCTAACTCCAGGACTCTAACTGCTCTCCTAAAGGGATGCCAGTAATGCCTCGGGCACACAACCTGCCACAGCATCAGCTGCTGCTCAAATGGCTCTGTGCTCCCAGACGCTGCACCAGGTAAATTACCAGCTTCGCGTTCACAAGGTGCTGCTCTCTACAAGCCAATACCGGCACCTGGAGGCTGCTGCAAAATGTTGGAAATCCCACGTAAAAGTAGCACTTTCCTTTTTTTCATTTTTTAATGCATGTGTATAAACCTCTAATAGTCTACTACCTCTTAGGGTTTGAAACCCTAAAGACAAACAATATTTCTTTGCCCAATTTACCATGCCTTATAAACTTAGTGGGGAGGGAGACCCAGGAATTAAAGATAACATATGAAGTTACATACAATGTCATGTAACAGTGAAATGCAGGATTCACTGGAATTGCTCAGAACACGGGATGTTGTGCATTCCAAACTCTGCTAAACCAGGAGGCTTAGAGAGACTGTACTGGAATTCAGGGGTGCAAGATCCATGATTATACCATAAAGATAAGACAACTCTTGACTTGGAAACTACTTAGCAGTCTGGTTC
>NW_020840194.1:0-3717 GCF_003676395.1 Aethalodelphis obliquidens | reverse complement strand
TTTGTTCTTTAATTCTTCTAGGTGTTTGTTCCTTAATTCTTCTAGGTCTTTGTTAAGCATTTCTTGCATCTTCTCGATCTTTGCCTCCATTATTTTTCTAAGGTCTTGGATCATCTTCACTATCATTATTCTGAATTCTTTTACTGGAAGGTTACCTATCCCCACTTCATTTCGTTGTTTTTCTGAGGATTTATCTTGTTCCTTGATCTGGTATAAAGTCCTCTGCCTTTTCATTTTCTCTATCTTTCTGTGAATGTGGTTTTCCTTCCACAGGCTGCAGAATTGTAGTTCTTCTTGCTTCTGCTGTCTGCTCTCCAGTGATTGAGTCTATCTGAGAGGCTTGTGCAAGCTTCCTTATGCGAGGGACTGGTGGTGGGTAGAGCTGGGTGTTGTTCTGGTGGGCAGAGCTTTAATCTGCTTGTCTGTGGATTAAATAAAAGTTTAATAAAAAGTTTAATCCACTTGTCTGCTGATGCATGGGGCTGGGTTCCCTCCCTGTTGGTTGTTTGGACTGAGGCGACCCAGCACTGGAGCCTACCTTGCTCTTGGTGGGGCTAATGGTGGACTCTGGGAGAGTTCACGCCAAGGAGTATTTCCCAGAACTTCTGCTGTCAGTGTCGTTGTCCCCATGGTGAGCCGCAGCCACACCCCACCTCTGCAGGAGACCCTCTAAAACTAGCAGCTAGGTATGATCATTCACCTACGGGGTGACTGCTCCTTCCCCTGGGTCCTGATGTGCACACTACTTTGTGTGTGTCCTCCAAGAGTGGAGTCTCTGTTGAGACTCTGAGTCTCTGAATGCAGTTGAGACTCTGAGTGGAGTCGCACAGACTCTGGGTCCTGTGAAGCTTCGATGTTTTGTGGTTCTAGAAATCCTATAGGAGACGGTCCACAGCAGGTGAAGCTAATGCTGTCATAGAGGTGGTGAAACCAAAGATCTGCAGTTCCGACTAGAGGTGCTGATGTACAAACAGGACAAAATCATCTCATGTGAATGTAGTTCAGGCACGTTTAAAATGAATGCAGTCATGTTAATGCCTAACATCTTCTATCTTGTGCCTCTCCTCAAGGACCCCCTCCTCAGTTCCTGAGGCTCCTGTAAGTCATGTACAGGGGAATGGAGAGTGGGCTCTGTCCAGTCTGAGCCCTGAGTTACCCTGTGTGTATCTTAGGATACTTTGTATTTCTGTGGTGGCTCTTGTAACATCATCTCTTTCAGTTCTGATTTATTTGGCCCCTCTCTTAAAAAAAAAATACTACTGTTGTCTTTTATTCTTTACAGAAGTTTAATAAGTGTTTGATCTACTACCCTTACTCTATGTATACTTTTTGCCGTGAGATTTTTACTTTTGTTTGTTTTCTTGTTACTGTCAATAATCAGTGAGAATTCTTTTAAGCTACCTTCAACATTGCTTATAAAGCTGCTTTATTAGTGATGACAGAGCTTTAATGGAAGTCGTGTTCTGGTTGTAAATTAGAATGCAATGTGCCAGCAAAAAGCCCCTTAAGTGTATGTCTCATTACTTCTCGTTCTTTTTTTTCCCTTTTTCTCTCTCTTTTTTTCTTGTTCTTTTTTTAATGTTTATTTTTTATCAGAGCAAATTTGATTAAAATGTTTTGTTTGTTCTAGGTGTGTAAGATGTGGTTCTTTTACACATATACATGTATCTATACTTCTTCAGATCGTTTTCTCATGTAGCTTGTGACACAATGTTGAGTAGTCTTCTCTTGGTATTCCGTAGGTCTTTGGTGATTATATATTTCACATGTGTTTCTATATCTATGTTAACCCCAATATCCTAATGTATCCAGTCCTCACACCTTTCCATTTGGTGAACCATAACTTTGTTTAATGAATCTGTGATTGCCTTTCTCTGTGGAAATATCTTCATTGGTATCAATTTTTAGCTAACACCTATAAGTGATATTATAGGATATGTGTCTTTTGCTGTCTGACTTAGTACAATTTGCCTGATTACCTCTAGAATCATCTACGGTGCTGCAAATGGCATTGTTTCATTTTTTTCCCTAGATAATATTCCATCTGTACATGTACCAGTTCTTCTTTGTCCACTCACCTGTTGATGGACTTTTTGGTTGCCTCCATGTCTTGGCTATTGTAATACTGCTGCACTGCACATTTGCCTGCCTGTGTCTTTCCAATTCTGTCTTCTTATGTTATAGGCCCAGGAGTGGGCATCCTGTATCATATGGTATCTCGGGGTTTACCGTTTAAATGCACCACGATTCTGTGCTCATTATTGGCTCTTTCCAGGTTACATCCCACTTAAAGTTGAGGGTATGCATTTCTCCACAACACCTTCAGCATTTATTTATTTATAATATCTTTATTGAAGTATAATTGCTTTACAATGGTGTGCTAGCTTGTGCTTTACAACAAAATGAATCAGTTATACATATACATATGTTCCCATATCACTTCCCTCTTGCGTCTCCCTCCCTCCCACCCTCCCTCCCCTCCAGGCGGTCACAAAGCACCGAGCTGATCTCCCTGTGCCATGCTGCTGCTTCCCACTAGTTATCTACCTTACATTTGGTAGTGTATATATGTCCATGCTTCTCTCTCCCTTTGTCACAGCTTACCCTTCCCCCTCCCCATATCCTCAAGTCCATTCTCTAGTAGGTCTCTGTCTTTATTCCTGTTTTACCCCTAGGTTCTTCATGACATTTTTTTCCCTTAAATTCCAGGTATATGTGTTAGCATACGGTATTTGTCTCTCTCTTTCTGACTTACTTCACTGTGTATGACAGACTCTAGGTCTATCCACCTCATTACAAATAGCTCAATTTCGTTTCTTTTTATGGCTTCAGCATTTATTGTTTGTAGTTTTCTTGCTGATGGATATTCTGACTGGTGTGAGCTGATACCTCTTTGTGGTTGAATTTACATATGACTCATAATCCTTTGAAATTGAGCTTTAAGTCATGTCCTTTTTATTTTTCAAACTGTGATTGCAGCTTAGCTCTTCAAAGTGTTTTCTAAAGTATGTGTTACATTTTGAAATTTATTGGCCATTACCTCCCTCAAAACATTTTGAGGGCAGGTTTCATTTACAGCCCTGCAGTACTTGTTCACATGAAGTGACCATTAGCACAGGCTTTAAAGCTGCTTTTGCAGGTAACGGCCAGATTGCGGCAGCCTTTCTTTGTTCCCCGTGCTGGTACTAGGGAAACAGAGCTTCCGGCCGGTGGTCTTCCTCGGTTATAAATTAGAGTGGAATGTGCCCGGATAAACCCCCAAAGGCTGATGTCTCCTTACTTTTGTTTGTTTTTTTAATTTAATTTATATTTTTATCGGAATAATATTCCATTTTGTATATGGACCACTTCTTGGTGCATTGCTCTGTTGAGGGACATTTTCGTTGCTTCCAAGTGTTGGCTATATTAAATATTGCTGGAGTGCAAGATTGCCAGCTTGTGACTTTTTGATTCTCATTTTCTCAGGTGATAGTCCCAGCAGTGGGTATGACTGATTGACTAGTAGCTCAATGTTTACCTTTTCAAAGCACCTCCATTGTGTTTTCATTAGTGGCTCTTACCATGTCTCCCTTAGAGCCGAGGGTACGAACTTCTCCACAATCCCTTAGCATTTATAGTTTGCAGCATTTTTGCTAATGGCCAATCTGACTGCTGTGACCTGATAGGTTTTTGTAATTTGGGTTTGCATGACTTTAAAAATTCCTAAAATTCATCATT
>NW_020840193.1:0-3720 GCF_003676395.1 Aethalodelphis obliquidens | reverse complement strand
CACTCTCCCCACTTGGAGAGTCAGTGCCTTTAACCTCCTGTTTGGCCAAGTTTGCAATTTCTGCGTAAGATGAACAGGAATACGGAGAACCAATGAGAGACTAGCTGGAGGTGTCTAGACGGGCAAATTTGACTCTCATTTCCCACCAGGAAGAGGAATTAACCAAAGGCTCATCGTGCCATGCCAGAACCACACTAAGGCCTGAAGCAATCCTGCGGTGTTGCGGCCAGCTCACAAGAAAGCGAGTTGAAGAAAGGAGCTCAGGGGCACTGTAATTCACAAACCTGCAGAGTTATAAATGACAGCTATTTTACAAAAATATATTGAAGTAAGGCTGCCAAGAGGACTTGAAAGCGGGGCAGAATTGTAGGAAACCGATTTCAGGAGGGAGACTGGAACTGCATGTAAATCATAGGAAAAGAGGCAGAACGTCCACAATGATGCACTTGGCCAAAAAGGGCGTATGCGTTTTTTCCTGAATATATTCAGGAAAAAACGCATACGCACTTTTTGGCCAACCAAGCAAGCTTGCAAAGGAAATCTGCACTGCAATGAAATCTCACTGCCCCCCGGTCAAAAGGGCCATCTGAAAAAAGTGTACAATCCAGAAAGGCAGGACAGGCCATGGAGAACTGGGAGCCTTGTTATGTTGATGAGCGGGATGTAAATTGCCAACAGCCACTCTGGAGAAGTGTATGGTGTTTCCTGAAACATCTAAAAAACAAAGCAACAGAGCCTAGGGCACCTCCACTTATGGTCCTATAGCTAAGGGAAATTAAAATCAAAAAGTCACAGCCAGCACAAAGTTTGGGACAGCTCTGTTTACAAAAACCTCATTTACGGTACAAGTGCAGTATCACAGAAAGCGAAAAATGGATAAAGGAGTTGTGGTACTTACGTACAATGCAATATCACTCAGCAATGAAATCTATGTCATCAGCCCCGTAGCAGCATAATGAGTGGATTCAGGTACGATGATTCTAAGTGAAATAAGTCACACAGAAAAAGAAACATCATAAGATATCACTACTACACGGAATGTAAACTTGGCTACACAGGAACTGAATTACAAAACAGAACAGGGTCTCAAATGTAGAACACCAATTTATGCTTGCTTAAGGGGCAAGGTGAGTTGGGGTGCTGCATAAAACCAGAGATTGAAATTAGCACAGATACTGTTCCATAAGCCAAATACGTAATAGACAAGAGCTACTCCTTGCTCAACGAAGTGGACTCAACACCCCATATTAAACGCCTAAGAATATACCTGACTAGTAAGAATCTTAAAACCTATGGATTGATATGTCTCCGAAAGAGAATCAAGCGTGTGTACAGCGGCATAAACGCAGCAGTGATAGGATTGGTGAGGTTCGGTGAGCAAATGTAGACCCTTTGAAGTCATATTGCATGCTACCCATTCCATGGGTCTCAATTCTCCAGGTTTAAGGGATTCTTCCTTCAGCTAAAACATGCATGTGGAACCCAGAGTATGATCCACCGTGTGATCTTGAAACGTGTTCAAATGTGTCTCAGTTTTCGTCCCCTGGTACTCGGGTGCAACATTCCAGACGCTTTACTAACACTCTCCCCACTTGGAGAGTCAGTGCCTTTAACCTCCTGTTTGGCCCAGTTTGCAATTTCTGCGGAAGATGAACAGGAATAGGGAGAACCAATGAGAGACTAGCTGGAGGTGTCTGGACGGGCAAATTTAACTCTCATTTCCCACCAGGAAGAGGAATTAACCAAAAGCTCAGCGTGCCATGCCGGCAACACACTAGGGCCTGAAGCAATCCTGCGGTGTGGCGGCCAGCTCACAAGAAAGCGAGTTGAAGAAAGGCGCTCAGGGGCACTGTAATTCACAAACCTGCAGAGTTATAAATGACAGCTATCGTTCAAAAATATATTGAAGTAAGGCTGCCAAGAGGACTTGAAAGCGGGGCAGAATTGCAGGAAACCGATTTCAGGAGGTAGACTGGAATTGCATGTAAAGCATAGGAAAAGAGGCAGAACGTCCACAATGATGCACTTGGCCAAAAAGGGCGTATGCGTTTTTTCCTGAATATATTCAGGAAAAAACGCATACGCCCTTTTTGGCCAACCAAGCAAGCTTGCAAATGAAATCTGCACTACAATGAAGTCTCACTGCCCCCCGGACAAAAGTGCCATCTGGAGAAATGTAAAATCCAGAAAGGCAGGACAGGCCATGGAGTACTGGGAGCCTTGTTATGCAGATGGGCGGGATGTAAATTGCCAACAGCCACTCTGGAGAAGTGTATGGTGTTTCCTGAAACATGTAAAAAACAAAGCAACAGGACCTAGGGCACATCCACTTATGGTCCTATAGCTTAGGGAAATTAAAATCAAAAAGACACAGCCACCCCAAAGTTTGGGACGGCTCTGTTTACAAGAACCTCGTTTACAGTACAAGTTCAATATCACAGATAACGAAAAATGGAAGAAGAAGTTGTCGTATTTACGTACAATGCAATATCACTCAGCAATGAAATCTATGTCATCAGGCCCGTAGCAGCATAATGAGTGGATTCAGGTATGATGATTCTAAGTGAAAGAAGTCACACAGAAAAAGAAACATCATAAGATATCACTACTACACGGAATGTAAACTTGGCTACACAGGAACTGAATTCCAAAACAGAACAGGGTCTCAAATGTAGAAAAGCAACTTATGCTTGCTTAAGGGGAAAGGTGAGTTGGGGTGCTGCATAAAACCAGAGATTGAAATTAGCACAGATACATTGCCCTAAGCCAAATATGTAATAGACAAGAGCTACTCCTTGCTCAAAGAAGTGGACTCAACACCCCATATTAAACGCCTAAGAATATACCTGACTAGTAAGAATCTTAAAACCTATGGATTGATATTTCTCCGAAAGAGAATCAAGCGTGTGTACAGCGGCATAAACGCAGAAGTGATAGGATTGGTGAGGTTCGGTGAGCAAATGCAGACCCTTTGAAGTCATATTGCATGGTACCCATTCCATGGGTCTCAACTCTCCAGATTTAAGGGATTATTCCTTCAGCTAAATCATGCATGTGGAACCCTCAGTATGAGTCACCATGTGATCGGGCAACGTGTTCAAAAGGGTCTCAGTTTTCGTCCCCTGGTACTCGGGTGCAACATTCCAGATGCTTTACTAACACTCTCCCCACTTGGAGAGTCAGTGCCTTTAACCTCCTGTTTGGCCCAGTTTGCAATTTCTGCGTAAGATGAACAGGAATAGGGAGAACCAATGAGAGACTAGCTGGAGGTGTCTGGATGGGCAAATTTAACTCTCATTTCCCACCAGGAAGAGGAATTAACCAAAGATTCAGCATGCCGCGCCGGAAGCACTCTAGGGCCTGAAGCAATCCTGCGGTGTTGCGGCCAGCTCACAAGAAAGCGAGTTGAAGAAAGGCGCTCAGGGGCACTGTAATTCACAAACCTACAGAGTTATAAATGACAGCTATCGTTCAAAAATATATTGAAGTAAGGCTGCCAAGAGGGCTTGAAAGCGGGGCAGAATTGCAGGAAACCGATTTCAGGAGGTAGCCTGGAATTGCATGTAAAGCATAGGAAAAGAGGCAGAACGTGCACAATGATGCACTTTGCCAAAAAGGGCATATGCGTTTTTTCCTGAATATATTCAGGAAAAAACGCATACGCACTTTTTGGCCAACCAAGCAAGCTTGCAAAGGAAATCTGCACTACAATGAAGTCTC
>NW_020840192.1:0-3721 GCF_003676395.1 Aethalodelphis obliquidens | reverse complement strand
AGACACATACAGACTGAAAGTAAGGGGATGGAAAAAGGTATTTCATGCAAATGGAAACCAAAAGAAAGCTGGAGTAGCAATTCTCATATCAGACAAAATAGACTTTAAAACAAAGACTATTAGAAGAGACAAAGAAGGACACTACATAATGATCAAGGGATCGATCCAAGAGGAAGATATAACAATTGTAAATATTTATGCACCCAACATAGGTGTACCTCAATACATAAGGCAAATACTGACAACCATAAAAGGGGAAATCGACAGTAACACATTCATAGTAGGGGACTTTAACACCCCACTTTCACCAATGGACAGATCATCCAAAATGAAAATAAATAAGGAAACACAAGCTTTAAATGATACATTAAATGAGATGGAGTTAATTGATATTTATAGGACATTCCATCCAAAAACAACAGAATACACATTTTTCTCAAGTGCTCATGGAACATTCTCCAGGATAGATCATATCTTGGGTCACAAATCAAGCCTTGGTAAATTTAAGAAAATTGAAATTGTATCAAGTATCTTTTCTGACCACAACGCCATGAGACTAGATATCAATTACAGGAAAAGATCTGTAAAAAATACAAACACATGGAGGCTAAACAATACAATACTTAATAATGAAGTGATCACTGAAGAAATCAAAGAGGAAATCAAAAAATACCTAGAAACAAATGACAATGGAGACACAACGACCCAAAACCTGTGGGATGCAGCAAAAGCAGTTCTAAGGAGGAAGTTTATAGCAATACAAGCCCACCTTAAGAAGCAGGAAACATCTCGAATAAACAACCTAACCTTGCACCTCAAGCAATTAGAGAAAGAAGAACAAAAAAACCCGAAAGCTAGCAGAAGGAAAGAAATCATAAAAATCAGATCAGAAATAAATGAAAAAGAAATGAAGGAAACAATAGCAAAGATCAATACAACTAAAAGCTGGTTCTTTGAGAAGATAAAAAAAATAGATAAACCACTAGCCAGACTCATCAAGAAAAAAAGGGAGAAGACTCAAATCAATAGAATTAGAAATGAAAAGGGAGAGGTAACAACTGACACAGCAGAAATACAAAAGATCATGAGAGATTACTACAAGCAACTCTATGCCAATAAAATGGACAATCTGGAAGAAATGGACAAATTCTTAGAAATGCACAACCTGCCAAGACTGAATCAGGAAGAAATAGAAAATATGAACAGACCAATCACAAGCACTGAAATTGAAACTGTGATTAAAAATCTTCCAACAAAGAAAAGCCCAGGACCAGATGGCTTCACAGGCAAATTCTATCAAACATTTAGAGAAGAGCTAACACCTATCCTTCTCAAACTCTTCCAAAATATAGCAGAGGGAGGAACACTCCCAAACTCCTTCTACGAGGCCACCATCACCTTGATACCAAAACCAGACAAGGATGTCACAAAGAAAGAAAACTACAGGCCAATATCACTGATGAACATAGATGCAAAAATCCTCAACAAAATACTAGCAAACAGAATCCAACAGCACATTAAAAGGATCATACACCATGATCAAGTGGGGTTTATTCCAGGAATGCAAGGATTCTTCAATATACGCAAATCTATCAATGTGATAAACCATATTAACAAACTGAAGGAGAAAAACCATATGATCATCTCAATAGATGCAGAGAAATCTTTTGACAAAATTCAACACCCATTTATGATAAAAACCCTGCAGAAAGTAGGCATAGAGGGAACTTTCCTCAACATAATAAAGGCCATATATGACAGGCCCACAGCAAACATCATCCTCAATGGTGAAAAACTGAAAGCATTTCCACTAAGATCAGGAACAAGACAAGTTTGCCCACTCTCACCACTCTTATTCAACATAGTTTTGGAAGTTTTAGCCACAGCAATCAGGGAAGAAAAGGAAATAAAAGGAATCCAAATCGGAAAAGAAGAAGTAAAGCTGTCACTGTTTGCAGATGATATGATACTATTTATAGAGAATCCTAAAGATGCTACCAGAAAACTACTAGAGCTAATCAATGAATTTGGTAAAGTAGCAGGATACAAAATTAATGCACAGAAATCTCTGGCATTCCTATATACTAATGATGAAAAATCTTAAAGTGAAATCAAGAAAACACTCCCATTTACCATTGCAACAAAAAGAATAAAATATCTAGGAATAAACCTACCTAAGGAGACAAAAGATCTGTATGCAGAAAATTATAAGACACTGATGAAAGAAATTAAAGATGATACAAATAGATGGAGAGATATACCATGTTCCTGGATTGGAAGAATCAACATTGTGAAAATGACTCTACTACCGAAAGCAATCTATAGATTCAATGCAATCCCTATCAAACTACCACTGGCATTTTTCACAGAACTAGAACAAAAAATTTTGCAATTTGTATGGAAACACAAAAGACCCCGAGTAGCCAAAGCAATCTTGAGAACGAAAGAAGGAATTGGAGGAATCAGGCTCCCAGACTTCAGACTATACTACAAAGCTACAGTTATCAAAACGGTATGGTACTGGCACAAAAACAGAAAGATAGATCAATGGAACAGGATAGAAAGCCCAGAGATAAACCCACGCACATATGGTCACCTTATCTTTGACAAAGGAGGCAGAAATGTACCGTGGAGAAAGGACAGCCTATTCAATAAGTGGTGCTGGGAAAACTGGACAGCTACATGTAAAAGTATGAAGTTAGATCACTCCCTAACACCATACACAAAAATAAGCTCAAAATGGATTAAAGACCTAAATGTAAGGCCAGAAACTATCAAACTCTTAGAGGAAAACATAGGCAGAACACTCTATGACATAAATCACAGCAAGATTCTTTCTGACCCACCTCCTAGAGTAATGGAAATAAAAACAAGAGTAAACAAATGGGACCTAATGAAATTTAAAAGCTTTTGCGCAGCAAAGGAAACCATAAAGAAGACCAAAAGACAACCCTCAGAATGGGAGAAAATATTTGCAAATGAAGCAACTGACAAAGGATTGATCTCCAAAATTTATAAACATCTCATGCAGCTTAATAACAAAAAAACAAACAACCCAATCCAAAAATGGGCAGAAGACCTAAATAGACATTTCTCCAAAGAAGATATACAGAGTGCCAACAAACACATGAGAGAATGCTCAACATCACTAATCATGAGAGAAATGCAAATCAAAACTACAATGAGATATCATCTCACACCAGTCAGAATGGCTATCATCAAAAAACCTAGAAACAATAAATGCTGGAGAGGGTGTGGAGAAAAGGGAACCCTCTTACACTGTTGGTGGGAATGTAAATTGATACAGCCACTGTGGAGAACAGTATGGAGGTTCCTTAAAAAGCTACAAATAGAACTACCATATGACCCAGCAATCCCATTACTGGGCATATACCCTGAGAAAACCATAATTCAAAAAGAGTTATGTACCAAAATGTTCATTGCAGCTCTATTTACAATAGCCCAGAGATGGAAACAACCTAAGTGTCCATCATCGGATGAATGGATAAAGAAGATGTGGCACATATATACAATGGAATATTACTCAGCCATAAAAAGAGACGAAATTGAGCTATTTGTAATGAGGTGGATAGACCTAGAGTCTGTCATACAGAGTGAAGTAAGTCAGAAAGAGAGAGACAAATACCGTATGCTAACACATATATATGGAATTTAAAAAAAAAATGTCATGAAATACCTAGGGGTGAAACAGGAATAAAGA
>NW_020840191.1:0-3722 GCF_003676395.1 Aethalodelphis obliquidens | reverse complement strand
TTGGGTAAGTCCTGGGAGGCCATCACATGCATTGTGTCTTTTACTCTTAAGTGTAGGCAGCCAGGGGCAGGATTTTAGCCGAGGTGTGGCATGAACTGTCTCTTGTTTGAAAAGCATAACTCTATCTGTGGTCTTGAGGATGTGGGGAGAGAGTGGAGTCAGGGAGAATCTCAGGAGGCGACTACAGGATCCTCGAGGTCTATGTTGTTGGCCTGCACCAGGCTGCTAGTGGCTGGTAATTCTCAGAAGTGGCACATTGGGAAGGTTGTGACAGCATTTCGTGGTAGATTGAATGCAAGAATGGAAAGGAAGAGGGGGTCAAGGGTGAATTCGAGATTTAGGGCCTGGGGAACTGGAAAGGTGTGGTTACTGTCACCTAAGATGGAAAAAGTTTGAGGTAGAGCATGTTTGGGGGATTAAAGACCAGTTTTGGAGGTATAAGATTTGAGATGTTTTCGTGACGTCCAAGTAGAGATGCTGAGTACACAGTTGGATACACAAGTCTGCAGTTCTGAAGAAAGGTCTAAACTAGAGATACACTTTAATACAATGGAGATATTAAGAATAATTACATGGAAGCGCTATTTTAAAGATAAAATGGAGTAATGCAATTAGCACTCTGTCTTCTCAAAACATTTAATAACTGTTAGCTAAAATAATTACCTGAAATGAAAAAATACCTATAGTTTGTTTTGTTTTTGCAGTAAAAGTGAATAAAATCTCACAATTATTTTAATAGTATTTGTGACACAGTAGTTTTAGTTAAGACACCATGACTACAAACATTTACAATAAACCTTTCAGTCTCCTGCTTTTCACTCTGATAGGGTACTTGGAACCATATTTTGTAAGGTTTAAGTTAGTTGTCATAGGGTACCTCTTTAATTAGAAGTAATTCTGAACTGCCTAGTTCCATGCAGTTTTATATACATATATGTATAATTATTATTTTATGATTTATCAAACTCAGTTGAAAATTTGCATCACTGATATACATTAGAATTTAAGCATTTACCCAGGTACTCAAGGAAAAAAATGTACTTGTCTTGTAATTTCCATAGGGGTACTTACTTTCACATTTTCCCTTCACTTTGCAATTGCAAACATGGCAGGGGAAATATCTTACTGGTCTTTGAGTTCCCCTTAGCTATCTGCAAGTCCTTAAACAGCCTTTGTGGCTTAACCAAAATTCTCTTCCATCTTCATTCCGCTAACAGATATTGGTCTAAGCATGTACTTATACTAAAAAATGCATGACCACGTTGTCTCTACACATCTATAATTTTATGTTAACACTATCATTATGTAAGCTATACTTTAATTGTAATTATAGCAGATTTTATGTCAAGACACATCCATTTCTAGTGTTCATCTGGTGTTCAAGGGGAGAGCAGCATGTCGTAAATTTTATCAAAATATAACATCTGAAGAATAGAACAGAGGGTAATTGTGTAATTCTGTATTCACTCTAATTAAGTTCAGTGGAGTTGGCATAATAGAATTAAGATAAAAAAAAAGACATCGAGGTACCATGGCTCCCTCTTCTAACACACCCTTTTCATATCCGAGAGCAGAGACTCAGCACCTTTCTGTACAGAAATGGAGACAGGAAGAGGCCAGAGGATGAATGACAGGCACGAATGAGGTGGAACTTTGAAGAGCAACATGGAAATGAAATACTTCTTTTGTATTTGGTAGGTGGGGAAAATGTACCAGCGTATATGCCTACTGGGACCACGTTTTCCAGAACAGTTAAGCCCAGTGTCAACTATGCTGTCCCACCTTCCTCGTAAGTAGGAACATCCTGTTACTTGAATCTTTGCTTCCTGTTTCTTGATAGCTGGTTGAGAAGATTATCACAGGAACTGCATCTTGTTAGCAAACACACTGTTTTGAAATGATTGACACTCACTGAAGAGTGGCAACTCCAAGCTTGCTCTCTCTTGATCTTGGACTATTTAAGTCTGGAGTGCAGGAGTGGGTTATGGGGAAAGACCATTGGAATTCTTATGTCTTCAGCATAATGGTTATAGCATAATGGTTAGGAGTGTAGGTGCTGTTTCAAATCTCTGTTTTCCACTTGCTAACCATATGAGCTTGGGCAATTTACCTGATTACCTGAACCTCAATACTCCTGCCTATAAAATGATGTTAATAATATTTCATCCTCATAGACTTGTTTTCAATGTTAAAATGAAGTCACTTACACCAAGCACTTAATACAATGCCTAGAGCGTAGTAAAATCTATTATTATTAATACTACTACTACTACTACTACTACTACTACTACTATTATTATTACTGTCACGATGCCAGTTGCTATTTTTCTATGCCTTATTCCATTATCTTCTGCCCTGTCCCCCCATTTCTGTCTTGTTTCTGTACAAGGGTAGGTTTGTCACAGAGCATTTTCTTTCCGTAATGTCTGACTCTTAGTCATCAAGGTGACTGGTCCACGACCCGGCATTCATTGCTGCTCGTTGAAGCAACCCGTTTTGAGAAGGGGAGTTGGATATTGATGCCACGTTGGGTCAAGGAGAGAGAATTTTCTCTCTTCTGCACTCAGAGAGCTAAGTGAAATATTCAGGCCTCAGAAGGAGAATCAGGCGAAGGGCAACATGCTTAATTTCATACCTTAGTGATTAAGAACAAGTCAGACAGGCTGGATTTGAACTCATTTCCGTCATGTACTGACAACGGGATCTTAGGTGCTTTTGTAACCTGTCTGAGGCTCAGTCAACATCTGAAAGAGACGAATAACATTATCAGGACCTAGCGTATAGCCTCGTTGTAATAAGTGAGTAAATCCTTTTAAAACGTTCAGCACGTTGTTTGGCATATAAACACTTAATAAAATTTAGCTCTTTGACTACTACCGCTGCTAATATTATTAAGTAGCTGAGCAGATCCGAGGCCCATTTTTTCCTTAGATTGCACATAATCATTTGGACAACCAGCTCACATTGATCAACCGTTGCTTATATATAAACCCCCATGAACCCAAAGGTGCTTTAACTCTCTCCCAGTCAGAGCCTGTTCTGGGGGCAGAAGCAACACCGGCACTACCCCCGTCATCTTTGCCTTTATTGTCACTACACTCGCCTGCCGTACTGAGCACTTTCTGTTTGCCAGGCACCAAATTTAGCCCTGCGTATGCACTATATCATGTAGTTCTCACACTCAGGTGGGAGACATTATCATCGTCCCCAATTTTCCAATAAAGACGCCGAGGTGTTGGAAAGGTAAGAAACTTGACCCACAGCAAGAGATGGAGCCGGAGTATTCAAACCCTTCTCTCTGACCTCAAGAACCCTTAAATATTAGCATACTACTACATCCTGGTAAGAAAATCTGCTTCCAGCCACTCTGGTGAGAGTAGAAATGATTCTCAGTCCCCACATTCCTCTATTGCCCATGCCACCCTAGCCTCAGGACTAGGTGGGAAAGGAAGTGATCTCTTCAAAGAGCAGCCAAAGGGAACCTACTCCCTTCTGCCTTTTCGTAATCAACTAACCAATATTTTATTTCCTTCTTAAGAGTCCCCACATGTTTCTTTTGGTACTTAGCTTGGCCTTTTAGAATTCTGACATTCTGTACATGACTCATCCACTGTATTTCATGTTAATTTATTGAGGTCAAGTATAGGGTCTTACTCATCCTGAAGTCCAGTTATTCCCTGTCACATCTAACTCTGTTCTTTTCTTCTTGTAGGACATCTGCA
>NW_020840190.1:0-3722 GCF_003676395.1 Aethalodelphis obliquidens | reverse complement strand
CTGCTATATTTTGGAAGAGTTTGAGAAGGATAGGTGTTAGCTCTTCTCTAAATGTTTGATAGAATTCGCCTGTGAAGCCATCTGGTCCTGGGCTTTTCTTTGTTGGAAGATTTTTAATCACAGTTTCAATTTCAGTGCTTGTGATTGGTCTGTTCATATTTTCTATTGCTTCCTGATTCAGTCTTGGCAGGTTGTGCATTTCTAAGAATTTGTCCATTTCTTCCAGATTGTCCATTTTATTGGCATAGAGTTGCTTGTAGTAATCTCTCATGATCTCTTTTATTTCTGCAGTGTCAGTTGTTACCTCTCCTTTTTCATTTCTAATTCTATTGATTTGAGTCTTCTCCCTTTTTTTCTTGATGAGTCTGGCTAGTGGTTTATCTATTTTGTTTATCTTCTCAAAGAACCAGCTTTTAGTTTTATTGATCTTTGCTATTGTTTCCTTCATTTCTTTTTCATTTATTTCTGATCTGATTTTTATGATTTCTTTCCTTCTGCTAGCTTTGGGGTTTTTTTGTTCTTCTTTCTCTAATTGCTTGAGGTGCAAGGTTAGGTTGTTTATTTGAGATGTTTCCTGCTTCTTAAGGTGGGCTTGTATTGCTATAAACTTCCCCCTTAGAAATGCTTTTGCTGCATCCCACAGGTTTTGGGTCGTTGTGTCTCCATTGTCATTTGTTTCTAGGTATTTTTTGATTTCCTCTTTGATTTCTTCAGTGATCACTTCATTATTAAGTAGTGTAGCCTCCATGTGTTTGTATTTTTTACAGATCTTTTACTGTAATTGATATCTAGTCTCATGGCGTTGTGGTCAGAAAAGATACTTGATACAATTTCAATTTTCTTAAATTTACCAAGGCTTGATTTGTGACCCAAGATATGATCTATCCTGGAGAATGTTCCATGAGCACTTGAGAAAAATGTGTATTCTGTTGTTTTCGGATGGAATGTCCTATAAATATCAATTAACTCCATCTCGTTTAATGTAACATTTAAAGCTTGTGTTTCCTTATTTATTTTCATTTTGGATGATCTGTCCATTGGTGAAAGTGGGGTGTTAAAGTCCCCTACTATGAATGTGTTACTGTCGATTTCCCCTTTTATGGTTGTCAGTATTTGCCTTATGTATTGAGGTGCACCTATGTTGGGTGCATAAATATTTACAATTGTTATATCTTCCTCTTGGATCGATCTCTTGATCATTATGTAGTGTCCTTCTTTGTCTCTTCTAATAGTCTTTGTTTTAAAGTCTATTTTGTCTGATATGAGAATTGCTACTCCAGCATTCTTTTGGTTTCCATTTGCATGAAATACCTTTTTCCATCCCCTTACTTTCAGTCTGTATGTGTCTCTAGGTCTGAAGTGGGTCTCTTGTAGACAGCAAATACATGGGTCTTGTTTTTGTATCCATTCAGCCAATCTGTGTCTTTTGGCGGGAGCATTTAGTCCATTTACATTTAAGGTAATTATCGATATGTGTGTTCCTATTCCCATTTTCTTAATTGTTTTGGGTTCGTTATTGTAGGTCCTTTCCTTCTTTTGTGTTTCTTGTCTAGAGAAGTTCCTTTAGCAGTTGTTGTAGAGCTGGTTTGGTGGTGCTGAACTCTCTCAGCTTTTGCTTGTCTGTAAAGGTTTTAATTTCTCCATCAAATCTGAATGAGATCCTTGCTGGGTAGAGTAATCTTGGTTGCAGGTTTTTCTCCTTCAACACTTTCAATATGTCCTGCCACTCCCTTCTGGCTTGCAGAGTTTCTGCTGAAAGATCAGCTGTTAACCTTATGGGGATTCCCTTGTGTGTTATTTGTTGTTTTTCCCTTGCTGCTTTTAATATGTTTTCTTTGTATTTAATTTTTGACAGTTTGATTAATATGTGTCTTGGCATATTTCTCCTTGGATTTATCCTGTATGGGACTCTCTGTGCTTCCTGGACTTGATTAACTATTTCCTTTCCCATATTAGGGAAGTTTTCAACTATAATCTCTTCAAATATTTTCTCAGTCCCTTTCTTTTTCTCTTCTTCTTCTGGAACCCCTATAATTCGAATGTTGGTGCATTTAATGTTGTCCCAGAGGTCTCTGAGACTGTCCTCAGTTCTTTTCATTCTTTTTTCTTTATTCTGCTCTGCAGTAGTTATTTCCACTATTTTATCTTCCAGGTCACTTATCCGTTCTTCTGCCTCAGTTATTCTGCTATTGATCCCATCTAGAGTACTTTTAATTTCATTTATTGTGTTGTTCATCGTTGCTTGTTTCATCTTTAGTTCTTCTAGGTCCTTGTTAACTGATTCTTGCAATTTGTCCATTCTATTGTCCATTCTATCTCCAAGACTTCGGATCAACCTTACTATCATTATTCTGAATTCTCTTTCAGGTAGACTGCCTATTTCCTCTTCATTTGTTAGGTCTGGTGGGTTTTTATCTTGGTCCTTCATCTGCTGTGTGTTTTTCTGTCTTTTCATTTTGCTTATCTTACTGTTTTTGGGGTCTCCTTTTTTGCAGGCTGAAGGTTCGTAGTTCCTGTTGTTTTTTGTGTCTGTCCCCAGTGGCTAAGGTTGGTTCAGTGGGTTGTGTAGGCTTCCTGGTGGAGGGTACTAGTGCCTGTGTTCTGGTGGAATAGGCTGGATCTTGTCTTTCTGGTGGGCAGGTCCACGTCTGGTGGTGTGTTTTGGGGTGTCTGTAGACTTCTTATGATTTTGGGCAGCCTCTCTGCTAATGGGTGGGGTTGTGTTCCTGTCTTGCTAGCTGTTTGGCATAGGATGTCCAGCACTGTAGCTTGCTGGTCGTTGAGTGAAGCTGGGTGCTGGCATTGAGATGGAGATCTCTCGGAGATTTTTGCTGTTTGATATTATGTGCAGCTGGGAGGCCTCTTGTGGACCAGTGTCCTGAAGTTGGCTCTCCCACCTCAGAGGCACAGCACTGACTCCTGGCTGCAGCACCAAGAGCCTTTCATCCACAGGGCTTCTTAATTTGGGATGATTCGTTGTCTATTCAGGTATTCCACAGATGCAGGCTATATCAAGTTGATTGTGGAGCTTTAATCCGCTGCTTCTGAGGCTGCTGGGAGAGATTTCCCTTTCTCTTCTTTGTTCTCACAGTTCCCAGGGGCTCAGCTTTGGATTTGGCCCCGCCTGTGCGTGTAGGTCGCCGGAGGGCGTCTGTTCTCTGCTCAGACAGGACGGGGTTAAAGGAGCCGCTGACTCGGAGGCTCTGGCTCACTCAGGCGGGGGGGGGGGTTAGGGAGGGGCACGGAGTGCGGGGCGGGCCTGCAGTGGCAGAGGCCGGCGTGACGCTGCAGCCTGAGGCGTGCCGAGCTCTCTCCCGGGGGAACCGTCCCTGGATCCCGGGACCCTGGCAGTGGCGGGCTGCACAGGCTCCCCGGAAGGGCGTGTGGCTAGTGACCTGTGTTCGCACACAGGCCTCCTGGCTGCGGCAGCAGCGGCCTTAGCGTCCCATGTCCGTCTCTGGGCTCCGCACTCTTAGCCGCGGCTCGCGCCCGTCCCTGGAGCTCTCTCAAGCAGCGTTCTTAATCCCCTCTCCTCGTGCACCAGGAAACAAAGAGGGACGTAAAAGTCTCTTGCCTCTTCGGCAGGTCCAGACCCCTCCCCGGACTCTCCCGGCCAGCCGCTGCGCACCAATGCCCTGCAGGCTGTGTTCACGCCGCCAACCTCAGTCCTCTCCTGGCGCTCCGACAAAAGCCGGAGCCTCAGCTCCCAGTCCCGCCCGCCC
>NW_020840189.1:0-3726 GCF_003676395.1 Aethalodelphis obliquidens | reverse complement strand
ACTCTGCAAGCCAGAAGGGACTGGCAGGACATATTTAAAGTGATGAAGGAGGAAAACCTGCAACCAAGATTACTCTACCCAGCAAGGATCTCATTCAGATTTGATGGAGAAATTAAAACCTTTACAGACGAGCAAAAGCTGAGAGTTCAGCACTACCAAACCAGCTCTGTAACAACTGCTAAAGGAACCTCTCTAGGCAAGAAACACAAGAGAAGGAAAAGACCTACAATAATGAACCCAAAACAGTTAAGAAAATGGGAACAGGAACATACATATCAATAATTACCTTAAATGTAAATGGACTAAACGCTCCCACCAAAAGACACAGATTGGCTGAATGGATACAAAAACAAGACCCATATATTTGCTGTCTACAAGAGACCCACTTCAGACCCAGAGACACATACAGACTGAAAGTAAGGGGATGGAAAAAGATATTTCATGCAAATGGAAACCAAAAGAAAGCTGGAGTAGCAATTCTCATAACAGACAAAATGGACTTTAAAATAAAGACTATTAGAAGAGACAAAGAAGGACACTACATAATGATCAAGGGATCGATCCAAGAAGAAGATATAACAATTGTAAGTATTTATGCACCCAACGTAGGAGCACCTCAATACATAAGGCAAATACTAACAGCCATAAAAGGGGAAATCGACAGTAACACATTCATAGTAGGGGACTTTAACACCCCACTTTCACCAATGGACAGATCATCCAAAATGAAAACAAATAAGGAAACACAAGCTTTAAATGATACATTAAACAAGATGGACTTAATTGATATTTATCGGACATTACATCCAAAAACAACAGAATACACATTTTTCTATAGTGCTCATGGAACATTCTCCAGGATAGATCATATCTTGGGTCACAAATCAAGTCTTGGTAAATTTAAGAAAATCGAAATTATATCAAGTATCTTTTCCGATCGCAACGCTATGAGACTAGATATCAATTACAGGAAAAGATCTGTAAAAAATACAAACACGTGGAGGCTAAACAGTACACTACTTATTAATAACCAAGTGATCACGGAAGAAATCAAAGAGGAAATTAAAAAATACCTACAAACAAATGACAATGGAGACACGACGACCCAAAATCTATGGGATGCAGCAAAAGCAGTTCTAAGAGGGAAGTTTGTAGCAATACAATCCTACCTTAAGAAACAGGAAGCATCTCGAATAAACAACCTAACCTTGCACCTCGAGCAATTAGAGAAAGAACAAAAAAAAACCAAATTTAGCAGAAGGAAAGAAATCATAAAAATCAGATCAGAAATAAATGAAAAAGAAATGAAGGAAACAAGAGCAAAGATCAATAAAACTAAAAGCTGGTTCTTTGAGAAGATAAACAAAATAGATAACCCACTAGCCAGACTCATCAAGAAAAAAAGCGAGAAGACTCAAATCAATAGAATTAGAAATGAAAAAGGAGAAGTAACAACTGACACTGCAGAAATACAAAAGATCATGACAGATTACTACAAGCAACTCTATGCCAATAACATGGACAATCTGGAAGAAATGGACAAATTCTTAGAAATGCACAACCTGCCAAGACTGAATCAGGAAGAAACAGAAAATATGAACAGACCAATCACAAGCACTGAAATTGAAACTGTGATTACAAATCTTCCAACAAACAAAAGCCGAGGACAAGGCGGCTTCACAGGCGAATTCTATCAAACATTTAGAGAAGAGCTAACACCTATCCTTCTCAAACTCTTCCAAAATATAGCAGAGGGAGGAACACTCCCAAATTCCTTCTGCGAGGCCACCGTGCACCTTGATACCAAAACCAGACAAGGATGTCACAAAGAAAGAAAACTACAGGCCAATATCACTGATGAACATAGATGCAAAAATCCTCAACAAAATACTAGCAAACAGAATCTAACAGCACATTAAAAGGATCATACACCATGATCAAGTGGGGTTTATTCCAGGAATGCAAGGATTCTTCAATATACGCAAATCTAACAATGTGATAAACCATATTAACAAATTGAAGGAGAAAAACCATATGATCATCTCAATAGATGCAGAGAAAGCTTTTGACAAAATTCAACACCCATTTATGATAAAAACCCTGCAGAAAGTAGGCACAGAGGGAACTTTCCTCAACATAATAAAGGCCATATATGACAAGCCCACAGCCAACATCATCCTCAACGGTGAAAAACTGAAAGCATTTCCACTAAGATCACGAACAAGACAAGGTTGCCCACTCTCACCACTCTTATTCAACATAGTTTTGGCAGTTTTAGCCACAGCAATCAGAGAAGAAAAGGAAATAAAAGGAATCCAAATCGGACGAGAAGAAGTAAAGCTGTCACTGTTTGCAGATGACACGATACTATACATAGAGAATCCTAAAGATGCTACCAGAAAACTACTAGAGCTAAGCAATGAATTTGGTAACGTACCAGGGTACAAAATTAATGCACAGAAATCTCTGGCATTCCTATACACTAATGATGAAAAATCTGAAAGTGAACTCAAGAAAACACTCCCATTTACCATTGCAACAAAAAGAATAAAATATCTAGGAATAAACCTACCTAAGGAGACAAAAGACCTGTATGCAGGAAATTATAAGACACTGAAGAAAGAAATTAAAGATGATACAAATAGATGGAGAGATATACCATGTTCTTGGATTGGAAGAATCAACATTGTGCAAATGACTCTACTACCCAAAACAATCTGTAGATTCAATGCAATCCCTATCAAACTACCACTGGCATTTTTCACAGAACTAGAACAAAAAATTTCGCAATTTGTATGGAATCACAAAAGACCCCGAATAGCCAAAGCAACCTTGAGAACGAAAAAAGGAGCTGGAGGAATCAGGCTCCCTGACTTCAGACTATACTACAAAGCTACAGTAATCAAGACAGTATGGTAGTGGCACAAAAACAGAAAGATAGATCAATGGAACAGGATAGAAAGCCCAGAGATAAACCCACGCACATATGGACACCTTATCTTTGATAAAGGTGGCAGGAATGTACACTGGAGAAAGGACAGCCTCTTCAATAAGTGGTGCTGGGAAAACCGGACAGATACATGTGAAAGTATGAGATTAGGTCACTCCCTAACACCATACACAAAAATAAGCTCAAAATGGATTAAAGGCCTAAATGTAAGGCCAGAAACTATCAAACTCTTACAGGAAAACATAGGCAGAACACTCTATGGCATAAATCACAGCAAGATCCTTTCTGACCCACCTCCGAGAGTAATGGCAATAAAAACAAAAATAAACAAATGGGACCTAACGAAACTTCAAAGCTTTTGCACAGCAAAGGAAACCATAAACAAGACCAAAAGACAACCCTCAGAACGGGAGAAAATATTTGCAAAGGAAACAACTGACAAAGGATTAATCTCCAAAATTTACAAGCAGCTCATGCAGCTCAATAACAAAAAAACAAACAACCCAATCCAAAAATGGGCAGAAGACCTAAATAGACATTTCTCCAAAGAAGATATACAGACTGCCAACAAACACATGAAACAATGCTCAACATCATTAATCATTAGAGAAATGCAAATCAAAACTACAATGAGATATCATCTCACACCAGTCAGAATGGCCATCATCAAAAAATCTAGAAACAATACTTGCTGGAGAGGGTGTGGAGAAAAGGGAACACTCTTGCACTGCTGGTGGGAATGTGAATTGGTTCAGCCACTATGGAGAACAGTATGG
>NW_020840188.1:0-3727 GCF_003676395.1 Aethalodelphis obliquidens | reverse complement strand
ACTCTGCAAGCCAGAAGGGACTGGCAGGACATATTTAAAGTGATGAAGGAGGAAAACCTGCAACCAAGATTACTCTACCCAGCAAGGATCTCATTCAGATTTGATGGAGAAATTAAAACCTTTACAGACGAGCAAAAGCTGAGAGTTCAGCACTACCAAACCAGCTCTGTAACAACTGCTAAAGGAACCTCTCTAGGCAAGAAACACAAGAGAAGGAAAAGACCTACAATAATGAACCCAAAACAGTTAAGAAAATGGGAACAGGAACATACATATCAATAATTACCTTAAATGTAAATGGACTAAACGCTCCCACCAAAAGACACAGATTGGCTGAATGGATACAAAAACAAGACCCATATATTTGCTGTCTACAAGAGACCCACTTCAGACCTAGAGACACATACAGACTGAAAGTAAGGGGATGGAAAAAGATATTTCATGCAAATGGAAACCAAAAGAAAGCTGGAGTAGCAATTCTCATAACAGACAAAATGGACTTTAAAATAAAGACTATTAGAAGAGACAAAGAAGGACACTACATAATGATCAAGGGATCGATCCAAGAAGAAGATATAACAATTGTAAGTATTTATGCACCCAATGTAGGAGCACCTCAATACATAAGGCAAATACTAACAGCCATAAAAGGGGAAATCGACAGTAACACATTCATAGTAGGGGACTTTAACACCCCACTTTCACCAATGGACAGATCATCCAAAATGAAAACAAATAAGGAAACACAAGCTTTAAATGATACATTAAACAAGATGGACTTAATTGATATTTATCGGACATTACATCCAAAAACAACAGAATACACATTTTTCTATAGTGCTCATGGAACATTCTCCAGGATAGATCATATCTTGGGTCACAAATCAAGTCTTGGTAAATTTAAGAAAATCGAAATTATATCAAGTATCTTTTCCGATCGCAACGCTATGAGACTAGATATCAATTACAGGAAAAGATCTGTAAAAAATACAAACACGTGGAGGCTAAACAGTACACTACTTATTAATAACCAAGTGATCACGGAAGAAATCAAAGAGGAAATTAAAAAATACCTACAAACAAATGACAATGGAGACACGACGACCCAAAATCTATGGGATGCAGCAAAAGCAGTTCTAAGAGGGAAGTTTGTAGCAATACAATCCTACCTTAAGAAACAGGAAGCATCTCGAATAAACAACCTAACCTTGCACCTCGAGCAATTAGAGAAAGAACAAAAAAAAAAACCAAATTTAGCAGAAGGAAAGAAATCATAAAAATCAGATCAGAAATAAATGAAAAAGAAATGAAGGAAACAAGAGCAAAGATCAATAAAACTAAAAGCTGGTTCTTTGAGAAGATAAACAAAATAGATAACCCACTAGCCAGACTCATCAAGAAAAAAAGCGAGAAGACTCAAATCAATAGAATTAGAAATGAAAAAGGAGAAGTAACAACTGACACTGCAGAAATACAAAAGATCATGACAGATTACTACAAGCAACTCTATGCCAATAACATGGACAATCTGGAAGAAATGGACAAATTCTTAGAAATGCACAACCTGCCAAGACTGAATCAGGAAGAAACAGAAAATATGAACAGACCAATCACAAGCACTGAAATTGAAACTGTGATTACAAATCTTCCAACAAACAAAAGCCCAGGACCAGGTGGCTTCACAGGCGAATTCTATCAAACATTTAGAGAAGAGCTAACACCTGTCCTTTTCAAACTCTTCCAAAATATCGCAGAGGGAGGAACACTCCCAAGTTCCTTCTGCGAGGCCACCATCACCTTGATACCAAAACCAGACAAGGATGTCACAAAGAAAGAAAACTACAGGCCAATATCACTGATGAACATAGATGCAAAAATCCTCAACAAAATACTAGCAAACCGAATCCAACAGCACACTAAAAGGATCATACACCATGATCAAGTGGGGTTTATTCCAGGAATGCAAGGATTCTTCAATATACACAAATCTATCAATGTGATAAACCATATTAACAAATTGAAGGAGAAAAACCATATGATCATCTCAATAGATGCAGAGAAAGCTTTTGACAAAATTCAACACCTATTTATGATAAAAACCCTGCAGAGGGGAGGCACAGAGGGAACTTTCCTCAACATAATAAAGGCCATATATGACAAACCCACAGCCAACATCATCCTCAACGGTGAAAAACTGAAAGCATTTCAACTAAGATCAGGGACAAGACAAGGTTGCCCACTCTCACCACTCTTATTCAACATAGTTTTGGCAGTTTTAGCCACAGCAATCAGAGAAGAAAAGGAAATAAAAGGAATCCAAATCGGAAGAGAAGAAGTAAAGCTGTCACTGTTTGCAGATGACACGATACTATACATAGAGAATCCTAAAGATGCTACCAGAAAACTACTAGAGCTAAGCAATGAATTTGGTAACGTACCAGGGTACAAAATTAATGCACAGAAATCTCTGGCATTCCTATACACTAATGATGAAAAATCTGAAAGTGAACTCAAGAAAACACTCCCATTTACCATTGCAACAAAAAGAATAAAATATCTAGGAATAAACCTACCTAAGGAGACAAAAGACCTGTATGCAGGAAATTATAAGACACTGAAGAAAGAAATTAAAGATGATACAAATAGATGGAGAGATATACCATGTTCTTGGATTGGAAGAATCAACATTGTGCAAATGACTCTACTACCCAAAACAATCTGTAGATTCAATGCAATCCCTATCAAACTACCACTGGCATTTTTCACAGAACTAGAACAAAAAATTTCGCAATTTGTATGGAATCACAAAAGACCCCGAATAGCCAAAGCAACCTTGAGAACGAAAAAAGGAGCTGGAGGAATCAGGCTCCCTGACTTCAGACTATACTACAAAGCTACAGTAATCAAGACAGTATGGTAGTGGCACAAAAACAGAAAGATAGATCAATGGAACAGGATAGAAAGCCCAGAGATAAACCCACGCACATATGGACACCTTATCTTTGATAAAGGTGGCAGGAATGTACACTGGAGAAAGGACAGCCTCTTCAATAAGTGGTGCTGGGAAAACCGGACAGATACATGTGAAAGTATGAGATTAGGTCACTCCCTAACACCATACACAAAAATAAGCTCAAAATGGATTAAAGGCCTAAATGTAAGGCCAGAAACTATCAAACTCTTACAGGAAAACATAGGCAGAACACTCTATGGCATAAATCACAGCAAGATCCTTTCTGACCCACCTCCGAGAGTAATGGCAATAAAAACAAAAATAAACAAATGGGACCTAACGAAACTTCAAAGCTTTTGCACAGCAAAGGAAACCATAAACAAGACCAAAAGACAACCCTCAGAACGGGAGAAAATATTTGCAAAGGAAACAACTGACAAAGGATTAATCTCCAAAATTTACAAGCAGCTCATGCAGCTCAATAACAAAAAAACAAACAACCCAATCCAAAAATGGGCAGAAGACCTAAATAGACATTTCTCCAAAGAAGATATACAGACTGCCAACAAACACATGAAACAATGCTCAACATCATTAATCATTAGAGAAATGCAAATCAAAACTACAATGAGATATCATCTCACACCAGTCAGAATGGCCATCATCAAAAAATCTAGAAACAATACTTGCTGGAGTGGGTGTGGAGAAAAGGGAACACTCTTGCACTGCTGGTGGGAATGTGAATTGGTTCAGCCACTATGGAGAACAGTATGG
>NW_020840187.1:0-3732 GCF_003676395.1 Aethalodelphis obliquidens | reverse complement strand
AAAATGTAGAAAGGCTGATTTTTATGCTTTAAAAGATTTTACATCACAAAGAACCTAGAAGTGGCTAACAGAACTTACTCAAGTCAATGTTACATAGAGACTTTGATATTAATTTGTATACTAAAGTGGGTTAATCCAAATTTTCTCTTTCTCTTTGAGTGAATATTTGTAACATATTTTTGTAGATAATAATTTATCCTAGATATACAAAATTGTGAGAATGGGTACCATTTTTCACTCCTTAAGTGAATAGATCGTACACTTTAAATGCCAATGTTGTGTCTTACATGTTGTTTTTTAATTCCTTGATTTCCAAAAGTTGTGTTTATTTAATTGATTTCTATCTAATAACCAGTGTCTCCCCTTTATTGTTTCTTACTTTATATTTTATTGATCTATAGTTAATTTACATTATTATATTAGTTTCAGAGGTACAACATAGTGCTTCATAAATGTTTAGCTTGTTCTCCATTTATACTTATTATAGAAGAGTGGCTCTATTCCCCATGCTATACTGTACGTCACTGTAGATTATTGATTTTATACATAGTGGATTCTTTCTCAGAATCTCCTACCAATATTTTGCTCCTCCACAACACTGTCTCTCCCTGCTGGTAACCGCTAGTCTGTTGTTTAATCTCTAGTCTGTTTTGTTGTTGTTGTTGTTGTATTCAATTTTTTAGATGCCACGTGTAAGTGATAATCTACCAGGCTTGATTTCTCTGCGGCTTATTTTACTAAGCATAATACCTTCCAGGTCCATCCATATTCTTGCAAATGGCAAAATTTCATTTTTTGCTGAAGTCATCATAGAAAATCTTTTTTGTCCCCTAACCTATTGATGAACACTTAGTTTGACTCTATATCTTGGCTATGGCAAATAACACTGTTATGAACATTGGTGTGCAGTTATGTTTTTGAAATAGTGTTTTTGTCTTCTTCTTATATACCCAGGAGTGAAATTGCAGGATATTATGGTAGTTCTATTTTTAGTTTTTTGTGGAACCTCCATTCTGCTTTCTACAGTAGCTGCACTACTTGACATTCACATCAAGAGTGTACAAGAGTTTCCCTTTCTCCACATCCTCACTAACCTTTGTTATTTGTGACCTTTTTGATGACAGCCATTCTGACAAGCCTGAGGTGATATATCTCATTGTTTTGGTTTGCATTTTATTGCCAATTAGCTATGTTTAGCATCTTTGTGAGTTCTGACTGTCTCTCTGTATTTTTTCCTTGGAAAAATGTCTATTTAGGTCTTCACATTTTTTATAAAAATATTTTGTGTGTTGTTCTGATATTGAGTTGCATGTGCTGTTTCTGTAGTTTAGATATGAACCCTTGCTTGGTCATCTTTTTGGTGTTCACCTCTTATGTGCAAATATTGTCTCTACTTCAGCAGGTTGTCTTTTCATTTTGTCTTTGATTTCCTTTGCTGTGCAAAATCATTTAAGTGTAGTGAAGTCCCATTTGTTTATTTTTGCTTTTGTTTCATTTGCCTTTGTAGACTGAACCCAAAACTTTTGCAATCATTTATGTTGAAGAATGTTCTGTATTTTCCTCTAGGGGTTTTATGGTCCTATATTTAAGTCTTTATTCAGTTTTGCGTATATTTTATATATGGTGTGCTAAAATACTCTAATTTTATTCTTTTCCATGTAGCTGACCAGTTTTCCCAGTACCACTTATTGAAGAGACAGTGTTTTCTCCATATTGCCTGCTTTGTCATAAATCAATTAAATATATGTGTGTGGGCTTCTTTCTGGGATCTCTTCTATTCCAGTGATCTTTGTGTCTGTTTTTGCTCTGGTCCAATTCTCTTTGATTACTGTCGCTTTGCAGTATAATCTGAAGTCAAGGTGCGTGATGCCTCCAGCTCTGTTCTTTCTCAAGATTGTTTGGCTATTTGGGGTCTTTGTGTTTCTATACAAATTTTAAAATTACTTTTTCAAGTTCTGTGAAAATGCTTTGGTATTCTGAAAGGGATTGCATTAAATCTGTAGATTGTCTTTGGTAGTATGGTTATTTTAACAGTATTATTCTTCCAGTCCATGCACCTGCTATATTTTCCCATCTTTTTCTGTTGCCTTCAACTTCTTTCACCAATGGCTGATAGATTTCTGAGTACATGTCTTTTACCTGCTTAGGTGTGCTTGTTCCTAGGTATCTTATTCTTTTTGGTGTGATTGCATATGGCATTGTTTTCTTAATTTTTTTTCTTTCTGACAGCTTTGAGTTTTGTTTTTTCTTCTTTTTCTAATTCCTTCAGGTGTAATGTTAGGTTGTTTATTTGGTATTTTTCTTCTTTCCTAAGAATAAGCTTGTATCACTATAACTTCCCCCTGTGAACTGTGTTGGCTATGTCCCATAGATTTTGGATCATTATGTGTTCATTTTCATTTGCCTTGGGTATTTTTAGAATCCCTCTTTAATTTCTTCAGTGTTCCTTTCTTCTCCTTTTATTCCCTTCATCTGTGATGTGAGGACTATCTTTAATATTATGTTTGGATTTCTTTCAGTGGTGTGTGTGTGTGTGTGTGTGTGTGTGTCTGATTATTTAAGTTGCTGAGCTCTGAATTTCACATGGACACTAACAACACTGCATTGTTACTCTGCTCCCTCTCAGTTACTGAATTTGACCTTGTATTTTACATCTACTTCTTTCATGTGTCCCTTAACTTCTTAATGTGAATATAGATGATTTTATTACTGTTTTCTTTCATCCTTCCTATTAGCTGTGTACATGGTTGATTTACTGCCTTTGTTGAATATTGGCCTTATCCAATGAGGTTTTTCCTGTAGGAAGTTTCCTTTCCTAATTTTTATGTTTCAGTTGCTCTTCAAAAAGCTGTGACAGATGCATTCCAGAAATTGCTGATTGTGGTTTTAGGTAAGACCTTTTTGATTGTCGTTGAAGTGCTTCAGTTTCTGTGAGCCAATAAACTTATTTGAAAAGTTAATTGGATGAAAATAATGGTTATCTAAAACATTACATATTCTTTCATTCACCAGATGCTTTCCCAGCAACAGTCTTAAATTTGTTCTTTGTGGAATTTCTGAGAAGAATGACAGCAAATATTATTGTCCCCAGTGTTTAGATGTAGAATGACTTGCCTCAGTTCATACAGAAAGTGTTTGATACAGTTCTTCCTGAATTGCTTGCTTATCATACAGAATAGTGTAGTGATTATAAGCCGTGGACACCTGTGTTTGAGTCCTAACATTGTCTCTTAGGTTTTGTTGCTGTTGTTGTTGCAATTTTAGGTTTTTCTAGCCAGAGACATTTGAAGGCATTTAATATCTCTAAGCTGCAATTTCTTTATCTGCATATAGGGTTAGTAATTCAGCTTACCACCAAATGGGGGATATTGTAAGAGTAAATGAGGTGATGAATATAAAAAGCTTAGAACTATGCCTGAAACATAGTAAGCAGACAAAATATATTGACTATTATTATTACTGTTGTTTTCTTGTTGAAGTGTTTATTTCTGATATATTGGGTGAATATGATTCTTATATAATAATCGGCTAAGTTTTTGTGAGCCTTGAAACTGGTCATGCTATTGAATAGCATTGATTGTGTTCCCTATCCAGTTATACAGCGGTGAGAATGTCACAGGCTGTGCCCAAAGGAAACTTTATGATTAGTAGATTCCCGGAACAGAATTGCTCCCCTGCTTCACAGCCCTGCAGGCTGAGAGACTGAGAAATCCTAGCTAAGTTGTCAGCGAC
>NW_020840186.1:0-3735 GCF_003676395.1 Aethalodelphis obliquidens | reverse complement strand
GTATCCTCCAAAACATCCAGATAATAATATCATGGATTCAGTATATATTTGTTTAATAGAAAACAACTAACCACTGCAGAATACTAGTGTCTCTCAAGGTGTGTTCAGTGGATCATAAATCCTATGAGACAGTCCATGAAGGAAAAGATTTCAAGTAAATTTGGGATCTGTTGTCCACTACATCTCCTTATCAGAGACTCACAATTCACAAGACTCGTAAAAAGCTCTGTAGCCAAAGAAACTGTTGACTTAGTTTGACCCAGTATTTCTCTTACAAGAGTATCAGTTCTGGAGGTCAAGGACATTTTCCACCTCTAATACAACATCTCTACTGCCTAGCAGAGTGCCTGGCACTTAGTAGACACCTAATAAATATTTGAATAAGTTTCAACATACATTCCCCTTTTAAGCTATAGAAGAAAAACATAGTATATAGTAGATTTTGATTGGGGAGAATAATAATATGAATAGATAAATTTACACAAATCATTTTAAATGATTTTTTTCCCACAAATCTACACAATTGCACATTTAGTGGTGATAGTAAACGAACTACATTTGCTTCTGAAAACTTGCTAAGAAGGATGGCTACTAAAAACTACAACTTGAACCCAAAACAATTGATTTAGTTCATCGGTCCCCACTCCTTAGCAGTTTTAATATAGAAGAAAATAGACACATATATTTCTTTTCTGCCATAATATGACATCATATAAGGAATGCTATTTCATTAGCTAGAAATAAGATTTGCTTTTGTTATTTTAGTACATTTGATCACATAAGAATAATTCTAGATTTTTTGCCCTCCTGTGACTCTCACAGCATCCCCATCTAAAACAGACTTTGGAGATTTAGATCAAATGTCATAGCAATGACAAGTAAGCAAGACCGCTTACTATGTGCTTTCACTATAGATTTTAATGTCAATAGAGAAAGGAGAAGGAAAAGTCAGAGGGAAATGAAACAGGTGTATGCAACACCCCTCTCTACTACCGACATTTCTCAGAATTCTGGGGGAAGTTGCATCTATAAGGGGAAAGTTTTTCACCATGGAACTCACGGTGGTTGAACTTCTCATGAAGAATTTTTTTTTCACTACTGAAGAAAAATATGTTTGATTTTACCATAACTGAAAAGTTCTCCTGTTTCTACTTCTGAGGTTTGCCCTCAAGACTACTGTTTACCTAATGGAAGTGACTCCTATGCATGGAGGAAAAAGTACACCATTTGAAGGAAAAGCTAAAGGAGTGATATTCAGGTAGCTGCTCATTCCACCAATGAAAACATACACATAGATTTTCCACTTTACACCTCATTTTCCACCTTATTTTCATGATTTTGAAATGAATATGTAGGGTCTGATGAGTTTGTCGATAGTCTATAATTATTAGTGTTATTAAAATAGAATACAAATGATAAGCCATATGTAAAAATGCTGTGTGAATAAACTGCTATACCCCAAATAATACAAATGAGTGAATGGCAGTAAATGCTAAGAGGGATTAACAACATAAAGGATATTAAAAAAATGATGACCGTATTTCATATTTATGTGTCTTTTTCTCTCTCACTCTATTTTTTTTTTTCTTTTTTTGCGGTACGCGGGCCTCTCACTGTTGTGGCCTCTCCCGTTGCGGAGCACAGGCTCCGGACGCGCAAGCTCAGCGGCCATGGCTCACAGGCCCAGCCGCTCCGCGGCATGTGGGATCCTCCCGGACCGGGGCACGAACCCGCGTCCCCTGCATCGGCAGGCAGAACACTCAACCACTGCGCCACCAGGGAAGCCCTTCCCTCTCACTCTTACTCAACTCCTAAATAACTAAGAGAATATGCTCACAAATGGTAAGCATGTTTTGGATGTTCGATGTGTGTTTGTGGGAAAGAACAAAAAAAAACTGCCTCAATTAGGTCAAATATCATACAAGAGATGAATGAGATTAGAGATGGGATTGGGATTTGTGTTAGTTACTCAATAGCTAACCAATCACAGATATGACAGTGTAGTGCAATATGCAAATATACTTTTAAACAACTTCTCTTAAGTTATCTACTGTCTGTAAAGACAATCACACTCAACTGCTCTGCACTTAACCCCAGAGCTTGAGTTAGAATCTGTTAGAAATAGGTACACGTTTCATTGCTTTGGCAACATTTACATGGCTCTGCATCAGGCAATACAACTGCTAAGATCACACTCTGAGAATTCAGGAAAGGCTAGTGTCCAGTTCTGGTCGTTCTACCACCCAACTGTGATCTAGGATAAATTCCTGATTAAAAAAAAAAAAGAAAGAAAAACCCTGAAGATGCTGAAACAGTATTTCCTACTTCACAGGGTCGTCATGGGGATAAAAGGTCATTAGGATAAAGTGCCTCTCACCCAGGAAACACTGATAAATGCTACTGATGCTACCATCATCATCATCATGACCGATCAAGAACATATTGCCACATGGAAATTCAACATTCCCTGGGCCATTCACAACTTTCCTTTAAAGGACTCATATTCTATGTGGGGTCTTAACACCTTCAAATAACAGAAAATACAAGTCTTTAGCCTTTTTTTCTGTAGCTAATTTTGGCATCTTTCACCTCTGTCCACTTAAGTGTTGGTTTAGCATATTCTTGTCACACAAAGAAGCTACTTCCCAAAGAGAGGAACAACGTGTCAAGTGACAAAGACATTGAGTGAAGTCTTTCACATCCTAGATTGTCCACGGTACAGCTCAGCTGGTCTCTGGGTTGGAAGGCCTGGGTCTACTTTGCTCGTCTGTTACAGGGGAAGGGACATGGTCCTTAGCATGTGGTCTGTGAAACAGAGGCAGCTGCGGGTAGAATTATAACACAAGCAGAACTGGCTTCAATTCTTCCTTCTTAGGTCTTTTCCTTCTTGTTCAGCTGTTCAAGGAACTTGCCTGCCCTCTGTCCCTGCCAGGACGATGTTACATCTGCCTGGATAAGTAGGTCACCATTGTATATCAGGAAAGGTCTTATTTGTAATCATCAGGAACCATATACGGCTAATTTGAGCAGAAAAGGAAACTTTTGGTAGTTTATGGTTAGGTCTCAGTAACTAGAAGCAGACTAAACAACCGAAAGCCAAGGCTATGCTATTGCAATTATAGGATCAGGCCAAAGTGATGTTATAAGTCCTAGCTGGCCTTGCTACCAAGCAGGAACAGGAAACGGGAGGTTGACCCAGCACTGCTGGCCTTGCTTCTTTACATCATTTATTTGTAATTCAAAATCCAAGAGAGGAGTGCAGTTGGCCAACCCGAGGTCGCCCGACTGTTTTCCATCTGTAAGGGAGACTGAGCATGTGAGTAAACAGTGTATCTGACATGTTCAGCTTGTATAACGAGAGGAAGGCTCTGTTTCTCATCAAGACCCACAAAGTGGAAAATTCCCCAAAGAGAAAGGAATTTCAGATCAGATGCTTGAAAAGTTAAAAACAACAACAGACAAATGCAGATGTGGAATTAAAGACATGGAGTAATTAAGAACCTATATGTGGAGTGATTCAGACCTGAGTTCATACCTGGAGCAAGCTACTCAATCTTGCTGAGCTTCAATTTTCTTTAAAGGAAACAACGTGGAAGATGATATCCACATGTAACTTGTGGTACACATGAAGGAGGGTAGTACAGTATATGATGCCTGGCACATCCTATGCATTTTCTAAAACTACTAGTAGTACTATTATTATTGTTACTTATTATACAATTTATTGTAGAAATT
>NW_020840185.1:2183-3738 GCF_003676395.1 Aethalodelphis obliquidens | reverse complement strand
TTAGGGTTCGGGCTAGGGTTAGGGTTAGGGGACGGGGACGGTTTAGGGTCCAGGTGAGTGTACGACAACGCTTTAGAGGGAGCGTACGTGTGAGGGCGCGGGTTAGTGTTAGCCTACAGGTTAGGAATATGGGACGGGTGAGGGTCTAGCTTCGGGGAAGGGTTAGGGTTACGGTTCGGGGTAGGATTAGGGTTAGGGGACGGGGATAGTTTAGGGTCCAGGGGAGGGTACGACAACGCTTTAGGGGGAGAGTACGTGTCAGGGCGCGTGTTAGTGTTCGCGTACAGGTTAGGATTAGGGGACGGGTGAGGGTCAGGCTTCGGGGAAGGCTTAGGTTTAGGGTTCCGGCTAGGGTTAGGGTTAGGAGATGGGGACGGTTTAGGGTGCAGGAGAGGGTACGACAACGCTTTAGGGGGAGCGTACGTGTGAGGGCGTGGGTTAGTGTTAGCGTCCGGTTTAGGATTAGCGGACGGGTGAGGGTCAGGCTTCGGGGAAGCGTTAGAGTTATGGTTCGGGCTAGGGTTAGGGTTAGGGGACAGGGACGGTTTAGGGTCCAGGAGAGGGTACGACAACGCTTTAGGGGGAGCGTAGGTGTGAGAGCGCGTGTTAGTGTTAGCGTACGGGTTAGGATTAGGGGACGGGTGAGGATCAGGCTTCGGGGAAGGGTTAGGATTACGGTGCGGGCTAGGGTTAGTGTTAGCGGACGGGGACGGTTTAGGGTCCAGGTGAGTGTATGAAAACGCTTTAGGGGGAGCGTACATGTGAGGGCGTGGGTTAGTGTTAGCGTTCGGGTTAGGATTAGGGGACGGGTGAGGGTCAGGCTTCGGGGAAGTGTTAGGGTTAGGGTTCGGGATAGGGTTAGGGTTAGGGGACGGGGACGGTTCAGGGTCCAGGGGAGGGTACGACAACGCTTTAGGGGGAGCGTACTTGTGAGGGCGCGGGTTAGTGTTAGGCTTAGGGTTCGGGCTTGGGTTAGGGTTATGGGACGGGGACGGTTTAGGGTCCAGAGGAGGGTACTACAACGCTTTAGGGGGAGCGTACGTGTGAGGGCGCGGTATAGTGTTAGCGTACGGGTAAGGATTGGGGACGGGTGAGGGTCAGGCTTCGGGGAAGTTTTAGGGTTAGGGTTCGGGCTAGGGATAGGGTTAGGAGACGGGGACGGTTTAGGGTCCAGTGGAGGTTACGACAACGCTTTAGGGGGAGCGTACGTGTGAGGGCGCGGGGTACTGTTATTGTTAGGGTTCGGGCTAGGGTTAGGGTTAGTTGACGGGGACACTTTAGGGTCCAGGGGAAGGTACGACAACGCTTTAGGGGTAGCGTACGTTTGAGGGCGCGGGTTAGTGTTAGCGTACGGGTTAGGATTGGGGACAGGTGAGGGTCAGGCTTCGGGGAAGTGTTAGGGTTAGGGTTAGGGCTAGGGTTAGGGTTAGGGGACGGGGAAGGTTTAGGGTCCAGGGGAGCGTACGGCAACGCTTTAGGGGGAGCGTACGTGTGAGGGCGCGGGTTATCGTTCGCGTACGGGTTAGGATTAGGGGACGGGTGAGGGTCAGGCTTC
>NW_020840185.1:816-2083 GCF_003676395.1 Aethalodelphis obliquidens | reverse complement strand
GGCTAGGGTTAGGGTTAGGGGACGGGGACAGTTTAGGGTCCAGGGGAAGGTACGACAACGCTTTAGGGGTAGCGTACGTGTGAGAGCGCGGGTTAGTGTTAGCGTACGGGTTAGGATTGGGGACAGGTGAGGGTCAGGCTTCGGGGAAGTGTTAGGGTTAGGGTTAGGGGTAGGGTTAGGGTTAGGGGACGGGGAAGGTTTAGGGTCCAGGGGAGCGTACGGCAACGCATTAGGGGGAGCGTACGTGTGAGGGCGCGGGTTATAGTTCGCGTATGGGTTAGGATTAGGGGACGGGTGAGGGTCAGGCTTCGGGGAAGGGTTAGGGTTAGGTTTCAGGCTAGGGTTAGGATTAGGGGACGGGGACGGTTTAGGGTCCAGGGGAGGGTACAACAACGCTTTAGGGGGAGCGTAGGTGTGAGGGCGCGGTTTAGTGTTAGCCTACGGGTTAGGATTAGGGGACGGGTTAGGGTCAGGCTTCGGGGAAGGGTTAGGGTTAGGGTTCGGGCTGCGTTAGGGTTAGGTGAAGGGGTCGGTTTAGGGTCCAGGGGAGGGTACGACAACGCTTTAGGGGGAGCATAGGTGTGAGAGCGCGGGTTAGTGTTAGCGTACGGGTTAGTATTATGGGACGGGTGAGGGTCAGGCTTCGGGGAAGCGTTAGGTTTAGGGTTCGGGCCTGGGTTTGGGTTAGGGGACGGGGACGGTTTAGGGTCCAGGGGAGGGTAAGACAATGCTTTAGGGGGAGCGTAGGTGTGAGAGCGCGGGTTAGTGTTAGGGTTCGGATTCGGGCTAGGGTTAGGGTTAGGGGACGGGGACGGTTTAGGGTCCAGGGGAGGGTACGACAACGCTTTCGGGGTGGCGTACGTGTGAGGGTGCGGGTTAGTGTTAGCGAACGGGTTAGGATTGGGGACGGGTGAGGGTCAGGCTTCGGGGATGGTTTAGTGTTAGGGTTCGGGCTAGGGTTAGGGTTAGCGGACGGGGATGGTTTAGGGTCCAGGGGAGGGTAGGACAACGCTTTAGGGGGAGCATAGGTGTGAGAGCGCGGGTTAGTGTTAGCGTAAGGGTTAGGTTTAGGGGACGGGTGAGGGTCAGGCTTCGGGGAAGGGTTAGGGTTAGGGTTTCTGGCTAGGATTAGGGATAGGGGACGGGGACGGTTTAGGGTCCAAGTGAGGGTACGACAACGCTTTAGGGGGAGCGTACGTGTGAGGGAGCGGGTTAGTGTTAGCGTACGGGTTAGGATTAGGGGACGGGTGAGGGTCAGGCTTCGGAG
>NW_020840185.1:0-716 GCF_003676395.1 Aethalodelphis obliquidens | reverse complement strand
CAACGCTTTAGGGGGAGCGTACGTGTGAGGGCGCGGTTTAGTGTTAGAGTATGCGTTAGGATTAGGGAACGGGTGAGGGTCAGGCTTCGGGGAAGGGTTAGGGTTAGGGTTTGGTCTGGGTTAGGGTTAGGGGACGGGGACGGTTTAGGGTCCAGGGGAGGGTACCACAATGCTTTAGGGGGAGCGTACGTGTGAGGGCGTGGGTTAGTGTTAGGGTTAGGTTTCGGGCTAGTGTTAGGGTTAGGGAACGGGGAGGGTTTTGGGTCCAGGGGAGGGTACGACAACGCTTTAGGGGGAGCCTAGGTGTGAGAGCGCGGGTTAGTGTTAGCGTACGGGTAAGGATTAGGGGACGAGTGAGGGTCAGGTATCGGGGAAGGGTTAGGGTTATGGTTCGGGCTAGGGTTAGGTTTACGGGACGGGGACACTTTAGGGTCCAGGTGAGGGTACTACAAGGCTTTAGGGGGAGCGTACGTGTGAGGGCGTGGGTTAGTGTTCGCGTACGGTTTAGGATTAGGGGACGGGTGAGTGTCCGGCTTCGGGGAAGGCTTAGGGTTAGGGTTCGGGCTAGGGTTAGGGTTAGAGGACGGGGACAGTTTAGGTTCCAGGGGAGGGTACGACAAGGCTTCTGGGGGAGCGTACGTTTGAGGGCGTAGGTTAGTGTTAGCGTACGGGTTAGGATTAGGGGACGGGTGAGGGTCAGGCTTCGGGAAAGGGTT
>NW_020840184.1:0-3740 GCF_003676395.1 Aethalodelphis obliquidens | reverse complement strand
TCCACTGTACATTCCTGCCTCCTTTATCAAAGATAAGGTGACCGTATGTGCATGGGTTTATCTCTGGGCTTTCTATCCTGTTCTATTGATCTATATTTCTGTTTTTGTGCCAGTACCATACTGTCTTGATTACTGTAGCTTTGTAGTATAGTCTGAAGTCAGGGAGCCTGATTCCTCCAGCTCCGTTTTTCGTTCTCAAGATTGCTTTGGCTATTCGGGGTCTTTTCTGTTTCCATACAAATTGTGACATTTTGCGTTCTAGTTCTGCGAAAAATGCCAGTGGTAGTTTGGTAGGGATTGCATTGAATCTGTAGATTGCTTTGGGTAGTAGAGTCATTTTCACAATGTTGATTCTTCCAATCCAAGAACATGGTATATCTCTCCATCTATTTGTATCATCTTTAATTTCTTTCATCAGTGTCTTATAATTTTCTGCATACAGGTCTTTTGTCTCCTTAGGTAGGTTTATTCCTAGATATTTTATTCTTTTTCTTGCAATGGTAAATGGGAGTGCTTTTTTGATTTCACTTTCAGATTTTTCATCATTAGTATATAGGAATGCCAGAGATTTCTGTGCATTAATTTTGTATCCTGCCACTTTACCAAATTCATTGATTAGCTCTAGTAGTTTTCTGGTAGCATCTTTAGGATTCTCTATGTATAGGATCATGTCATCTGCAAACAGTGACAGCTTTACTTCTTCTTTTCTGATTTGGATGCCTTTTATTTCCTTTTCTTCTCTGATTGCTGTGGCTAAAACTTCGAAAACTATATTGAATAAGAGTGGTGAGAGTGGGCAACCTTGTCTTGTTCCTGACCTTAGTGGAAATGTTATCAGTTTTTCACCATTGAAGGCGATGTTGGCTGTGGGTTTGTCGTATATGGCCTTTATTATGTTGAGGAAAGTTCCCTCTATGCCTACTTTTTGCAGGGTTTTTATCATAACTGGGTGTTGAATTTTGTCGAAAGCTTTCTCTGCATGTATTGAGATGATCATATGGTTTTTCTCCTTCAGTTTTTTAATATGGTGTATCACATTGATTGATTTGCGTATATTGAAGAATCCTTGCATTCCTGGGATAAACCCCACTTGATCATGGTGTATGATCCATTTAATGTGCTGTTGGATTCTGTTTGCTAGTATTTTGTTGAGGAATTTTGCATCTATGCTCATCAGTGATATTGGCCTGTAGTTTTCTTTCTTTGTGATATCCTTCTCTGGTTTTGGTATCAGGGTGATGGTGGCCTCGTAGAATGAGTTTGGGAATGTTCCTCCCTCTGCTATATTTTGGAAGAGTTTGAGAAGGATAGGTGTTAGCTCTTCTCTAAATGTTTGATAGAATTCACCTGTGAAGCCGTCTGGTCCTGGGCTTTTGTTTGTTGGAAGATTTTTAATCACACTTTCAATTTCAGTGCTCGTGATTGGTCTGTTCATATTTTCAATTTCTTCCTGATTCAGTCTTGGCAGGTTGTGCATTTCTAAGAATTTGTCCATTTCTTCCAGATTGTCCATTTTATTGGCATAGAGTTGCTTGTAGTAATCTCTCATGATCTTTTGTATTTCTGCAGTGTCAGTTGTTACTTCTCCTTTTTCATTTCTAATTCTATTGATTTGAGTCTTCTCCCTTTTGTTCTTGATGAGTCTGGCTAATGGTTTATCAATTTTGTTTATCTCCTCAAAGAACCAGCTTTTAGTTTTATTGATCTTTGCTATCGTTTCCTTCATTTCTTTTTCATTTATTTCTGATCTGATTTTTATGATTTCTTTCCTTCTGCTAACTTTGGGGTATTTTTGTTCTTCTTTCTCTAATTGTTTTAGGTGCAAGCTTAGGTTGTTTATTCGAGATGTTTCCTGTTTCTTAAGGTAGGATTGTATTGCTATAAACTTCCCCCTTAGAACTGCTTTTGCTGCATCCCATAGGTTTTGGATCGTTGTGTCTCCATTGTCATTTGTTTCTAGGTATTTTTTTATTTCCTCTTTGATTTCTTTAGTGATCACTTCCTTATTAAGTAGTGTATTGTTTAGCCTCCATGTGTTTGTATTTTTTACAGATCTTTTCCTGTAATTGATATCTAGTCTCATGGCATTGTAGTCGGAAAAGATACTTGATACAATTTCAATTTTCTTAAATTTACCAAGGCTTGATTTGTGACCCAAGATATGATCTCTCCTGGAGGATGTTCCATGAGCACTAGAGAAAAATGTGTATTCTGTTGTTTTTGGATGGAATGTCCTATAAATATCAATTAAGTCCATCTTGTTTTTGTTTTTTGTTTTTTTTTTAACATCTTTATTGGGGTATAATTGCTTCACAATGGTGTGTTAGCTTCTGCTTTATAACAAAGTGAATCAGCTACACATATACATATGTTCCCATATGTCTTCCCTCTTGCGTCTGCCTCCCTCCCACCCTCCCTATCCCACCCCTTCAGGCTGTCACAAAGCAGCGAGCCAATATCCCTGTGCCATGCGGCTACTTCTCACTAGCTATCTACCTTACTATGTTTGTTAGTGTGTATATGTCCATGACTCTCTCTCACCCTGTCACAGCTCACCCTTCCCCCTCCCCATAACCTCAAGTCCATTCTCTAGTAGGTCTGCGTCGTTATTCCTGCCTTACCCCTAGGTTCTTCATGACATTTTTTTTTCTTAAATTCCATATATATGTGTTAGCATACGGTATTTATCTCTCTCTTTCTGACTTACTTCACTCTGTATGACAGACTCTAGGTCTATCCACCTCATTACAAATAGCTCAATTTCATTTCTTTTTATGGCTGAGTAATATTCCATTGTATATATGTGTCACATCTTCTTTATCCATTCATCCGATGATGGGCACTTAGGTTGTTTCCATCTTTGGGTTATTGTAAATAGAGCTGCAATGAACATTTTGGTACATGACTCTTTTTGAATTTTGGTTTTCTCAGGGTATATGCCCAGTAGTGGGATTGCTGGGTCATATGGTAGGTTCTATTTGTAGTTTTTTAAGGAACCTCCATACTGTTCTCCATAGTGGCTGAACCAATTCACATTCCCACCAGCAGTGCAAGAGTGTTCCCTTTTCTCCACACCCTCTCCAGCATTTATTGTTTCTAGATTTTTTGATGATGGCCATTCTGACAGGTGTGAGATGATATCTCATTGTCGTTTTGATTTGCATTTCTCTAATGATTAATGATGTTGAGCATTCTTTCATGTGTTTGTTGGCAGTCTGTATATCTTCTTTGGAGACATGTCTATTTAGGTCTTCTGCCCATTTTTGGATTGGGTTGTTTGTTTTTTTGTTATTGAGCTACTTGAGCTGCTTGTAAATTTTGGAGATTAATCCTTTGTCGGTTGTTTCATTTGCAAATATTTTCTCCCATTCTGAGGGTTGTGTTTTGGTCTTGTTTATGGTTTCCTAAGCTGTGCAAAAGCTTTGAAGTTTCATTAGGTCCCATTTGTTTATTTTTGTTTTTATTTCCATTACTCTAGGAGGTGGGTAAAAAGGATCTCGCTGTGATTTATGTCATAGAGTGTTCTGCCTATGTTTTCCTCTAAGAGTTTGATAGTTTCTGGCCTTACATTTAGGTCTTTAATCCATTTTGAGGTTATTTTTGTGTATGGTGTTAGGGAGTGATCTGATTTCATACTTTTACATGTAGCTGTCCAGTTTTCCCAGCACCACTTATTGAAGAGGCTGTCCTTTATCCACTGTACATTCCTGCCTCCTTTATCAAAGATAAGGTGACCGTAT
>NW_020840183.1:0-3740 GCF_003676395.1 Aethalodelphis obliquidens | reverse complement strand
ATGGACAATCTGGAAGAAATGGACAAATTCTTAGAAATGCACAACATGCCAAGACTGAATCAGGAAGAAATAGAAAATATGAACAGACCAATCACAAGCACTAAAATTGAAACTGTGATGAAAAATCTTCCAACAAACAAAAGCCCAGGACCAGATGGCTTCACAGGCGAATTTTATCAAACATTTAGAGAAGAGCTAACACCTATCCTTCTCAAACTCTTCCAAAATATAGCAGAGGGAGGAACACTCCCAAATTCCTTCTACGAGGCCACCATCACCTAGATACCAAAACCAGACAAGGATGTCACAAAGAAAGAAAACTACAGGCCAATATCACTGATGAACATAGATGCAAAAATCCTCAACAAAATACTAGCAAACAGAAGCCAACAGCACATTAAAAGGATCATACACCATGATCAAGTGGGGTTTACTCCAGGAATGCAGGGATTCTTCAATATACACAAATCTATCAATGTGATAAACCATATTAACAAATTGAAGGAGAAAAACCATATGATCATCTCAATAGATGCAGAGAAAGCTTTTGACAAAATTCAACATCCATTTATGATAAAAAAAAAAAACCCTGCAGAAAGTAGGCATAGAGGGAACTTTCCTCAACATAATAAAGGCCATATATGACAAGCCCACAGCAAACATCATCCTCAATGGTGAAAAACTGAAAGCATTTCCACTAAGATCAGGAACAAGACAAGGTTGCCCACTCTCACCACTCTTAGTCAACATAGTTTTGGAAGTTTTGGCCACAGCAATCAGAGAAGAAAAGAAAATAAAAGGAATCCAAAACGGAAAAGAAGAAGTAAAGCTGTCACTGTTTGCAGATAACATGATACTATACATACAGAATCTTAAAGATGCTACCAGAAAACTACTAAAGCTAATCAATGAATTTGGTAAAGTAGCAGGATACAAAATTAATGCACAGAAATCTCTGGCATTCCTATATACTTATGATGAAAAATCTGAAAGTGAAATCAAGAAAACACTCCCATTTACCATTGCAACAAAAAGAATTAAGTATCTAGGAATAAACCTACCTAAGGAGACAAAAGACCTGTATGCAGAAAATTATAAGACACTGATGAAAGAAATTAAAGATGATACAAATAGATGGAGAGATATGCCATGTTCTTGGATTGGAAGAATCAACATTGTGAAAATGACTCTACTACCCAAAGCAATCTACAGATTCAATGCAATCCCTATCAAACTACAACTGGCATTTTTCACAGAACTAGAACAAAAAATTTCACAATTTGTATGGAAACACAAAAGACCCTGAATAGCCAAAGCAATCTTGAGAAAGAAAAATGGAGCTGGAGGAATCATGCTCGCTGGCTTCAGACTATACTGCAAAGCTACAGTAATCAAGACAGTATGGTACTGGCAGAGAAACAGAAAAATAGATCAATGGAACAGGATAGAAAGCCCAGAGATAAACACATGCACATATGGTCACCTTATCTTTGATAAAGGAGAAAGGACAGTACAGTGGAGAAAGGACAGCCTCTTCAATAAGTGGTGCTGGGAAAACTGGACAGGTACATGTAAAAGTATGAGATTAGATCACTCCCTAACACCATACACAAAAATAAGCTCAAAATGGATTAAAGACCTAAATGTAAGGCCAGAAACTATCAAACTCTTAGAGGAAAACATAGGCAGGACACTCTATGACATAAATTACAGCAAGGTCCTTTTTGACCCACCTCCTAGAGAAATGGATATAAAAACAAAAATAAACACATGGGACCTAATGAAACGGAAAGGCTTTTGCACAGCAAAGGAAACCATAAACAAAACCAGAAGACAACCCTCAGAATGGGAGAAAATATTTGTAAATGAAGCAACTGACAAAGGATTAATCTCCAAAATTTATAAGTAGCTCATGCAGCTTAATAACAAAAAAACAACCCAATCCAAAAATGGGCAGAAGACCTAAATAGACATTTTTCCAAAGAAGATATACAGACTGCCAACAAACACATGAAAGAATGCTCAACATCATTAATCATTAGAGAAATGCAAATCAAAACTACAATGAGATATCATCTCACACCAGTCAGAATGGCCATCATCAAAAAATCTAGAAACAATAAATGCTGGAGAGGGTGTGGAGAAAAGGGAACCCTCTTGCACTGCTGGTGGGAATGTGAATTGGTAAAGCCACTATGGAGAACAGTATGGAGGTTCCTTAAAAAACTACAAATAGAACTACCATATGACCCAGCAATCCCACTACTGGGCATATACCCTGAGAAAACCAAAATTCAAAAAGAGTCCTGTACCAAAATGTTCATTGCAGCTCTATTTACAATAGCCCGGAGATGAAAACAACCTAAGTGTCCATCATTGGATGAATGGATAAAGAAGATGTGGCACATATATACAATGGAATATTACTCAGCCATAAAAAGTAACGAAATTGAGCTATTTGTAATGAGGTGGATAGACCTAGAGTCTGTCCTACAGACTGAAGTAAGTCAGAAAGAGAGAGACAAATACTGTATGCTAACACATATATATGGAATTTAAGAAAAAAAATGTCATGAGGAACCTAGGGGTAAAACAGGAATAAAGACACAGACCTACTAGAGAATGGACTTGAGGATATGGGGAGGGGGAAGGGTAAGCTGTGACAAAGTGAGAGAGAGGCATGGACATATATACACTACCAATCTTAAGGTAGATAGCTAGTGGGAAGCAGCCGCATAGCACAGGGAGATCAGTTCGGTGCTTTGTGACCGCCTGGAGGGGTGCGATAGGGAGGGTGGGAGAGAGGGAGACGCAAGAGGGAAGAGATATGTGAACACATGTATATATATAACTGATTCATTTTGTTGTAAAGCAGAAACTAACACACCATTGTAAAGCAATTATACTCCAATAAAGATGTTAAAAAAAAAAAGAAAACTCTATGTATGTGTCATTGTCACAGAGGATGAATGACAAGGCAACTTAGTGGAATATGAAGAAGGGCTATTCAAGCAGTGCACTGGTCAAATAGTTTTTAAAATTAAACTAGATCAATGATAGAAGAGGAAATAAAATATTCACAAATACATAGAAATCAAACAACCTTCTCTTAAAAAATCAGTAGCTCAGGCCTTCCCTGGTGGCACAGTGGTTGAAAGTCCGCCTGCCGATGCAGGGGAAACGGGTTCGTGCCCCAGTCCGGAAAGATCCCACATGCTGCAGAGCGGCTGGGCCCATGAGCCATGGCTGCTGAGCCTGCACGTTCAGAGCCTGTGCTCCGCAACGGGAGAGGCCACAACATTGAGAGGCCCGCGCATCGCAAAAAAAAAAAAAATCAGTAGGTCAATGAAAAAGTCAAAAGGGAAATTAGATGCCTAGAGAAAATTGAAAACATAACACCAAAACGTGTGAGATGCACAGAAAGCAACCCTAAAGGGAAAATTTATGGCTGAAAATGCAGACATTTAAGAAAAGATCACAAAACAGTAACTTTACTATACACCATAAGAAACTAGAGAAAGAAGATTAAAGTAAACCCAAAACCCAAAGCTAGAAAGGAAAGGAAATAGTCAAGATTAGTGAAGAGAAAAATAAAATGTGAATTTAAAATAAAACAGAGAAAATCTACAAAACCAGGAGTGGTTCTTCACAAAGATTAATACAATTGACAAAGTTTTAGCTAGATTGACTAAGAAAAAAAAGAACAGGGAGAAAGAGAGAGAGAAGGCCCAAATAACTAA
>NW_020840182.1:0-3740 GCF_003676395.1 Aethalodelphis obliquidens | reverse complement strand
TCCACTGTACATTCCTGCCTCCTTTATCAAAGATAAGGTGACCGTATGTGCATGGGTTTATCTCTGGGCTTTCTATCCTGTTCTATTGATCTATATTTCTGTTTTTGTGCCAGTACCATACTGTCTTGATTACTGTAGCTTTGTAGTATAGTCTGAAGTCAGGGAGCCTGATTCCTCCAGCTCCGTTTTTCGTTCTCAAGATTGCTTTGGCTATTCGGGGTCTTTTCTGTTTCCATACAAATTGTGACATTTTGCGTTCTAGTTCTGCGAAAAATGCCAGTGGTAGTTTGGTAGGGATTGCATTGAATCTGTAGATTGCTTTGGGTAGTAGAGTCATTTTCACAATGTTGATTCTTCCAATCCAAGAACATGGTATATCTCTCCATCTATTTGTATCATCTTTAATTTCTTTCATCAGTGTCTTATAATTTTCTGCATACAGGTCTTTTGTCTCCTTAGGTAGGTTTATTCCTAGATATTTTATTCTTTTTCTTGCAATGGTAAATGGGAGTGCTTTTTTGATTTCACTTTCAGATTTTTCATCATTAGTATATAGGAATGCCAGAGATTTCTGTGCATTAATTTTGTATCCTGCCACTTTACCAAATTCATTGATTAGCTCTAGTAGTTTTCTGGTAGCATCTTTAGGATTCTCTATGTATAGGATCATGTCATCTGCAAACAGTGACAGCTTTACTTCTTCTTTTCTGATTTGGATTCCTTTTATTTCCTTTTCTTCTCTGATTGCTGTGGCTAAAACTTCCAAAACTATGTTGAATAAGAGTGGTGAGAGTGGGCAACCTTGTCTTGTTCCTGACCTTAGTGGAAATGTTATCAGTTTTTCACCATTGAAGGCGATGTTGGCTGTGGGTTTGTCGTATATGGCCTTTATTATGTTGAGGAAAGTTCCCTCTATGCCTACTTTTTGCAGGGTTTTTATCATAACTGGGTGTTGAATTTTGTCGAAAGCTTTCTCTGCATGTATTGAGATGATCATATGGTTTTTCTCCTTCAGTTTTTTAATATGGTGTATCACATTGATTGATTTGCGTATATTGAAGAATCCTTGCATTCCTGGGATAAACCCCACTTGATCATGGTGTATGATCCATTTAATGTGCTGTTGGATTCTGTTTGCTAGTATTTTGTTGAGGAATTTTGCATCTATGCTCATCAGTGATATTGGCCTGTAGTTTTCTTTCTTTGTGATATCCTTCTCTGGTTTTGGTATCAGGGTGATGGTGGCCTCGTAGAATGAGTTTGGGAATGTTCCTCCCTCTGCTATATTTTGGAAGAGTTTGAGAAGGATAGGTGTTAGCTCTTCTCTAAATGTTTGATAGAATTCACCTGTGAAGCCGTCTGGTCCTGGGCTTTTGTTTGTTGGAAGATTTTTAATCACACTTTCAATTTCAGTGCTCGTGATTGGTCTGTTCATATTTTCAATTTCTTCCTGATTCAGTCTTGGCAGGTTGTGCATTTCTAAGAATTTGTCCATTTCTTCCAGATTGTCCATTTTATTGGCATAGAGTTGCTTGTAGTAATCTCTCATGATCTTTTGTATTTCTGCAGTGTCAGTTGTTACTTCTCCTTTTTCATTTCTAATTCTATTGATTTGAGTCTTCTCCCTTTTGTTCTTGATGAGTCTGGCTAATGGTTTATCAATTTTGTTTATCTCCTCAAAGAACCAGCTTTTAGTTTTATTGATCTTTGCTATCGTTTCCTTCATTTCTTTTTCATTTATTTCTGATCTGATTTTTATGATTTCTTTCCTTCTGCTAACTTTGGGGTATTTTTGTTCTTCTTTCTCTAATTGTTTTAGGTGCAAGCTTAGGTTTTTTATTCGAGATGTTTCCTGTTTCTTAAGGTAGGATTGTATTGCTATAAACTTCCCCCTTAGAACTGCTTTTGCTGCATCCCATAGGTTTTGGATCGTTGTGTCTCCATTGTCATTTGTTTCTAGGTATTTTTTTATTTCCTCTTTGATTTCTTTAGTGATCACTTCCTTATTAAGTAGTGTATTGTTTAGCCTCCATGTGTTTGTATTTTTTACAGATCTTTTCCTGTAATTGATATCTAGTCTCATGGCATTGTAGTCGGAAAAGATACTTGATACAATTTCAATTTTCTTAAATTTACCAAGGCTTGATTTGTGACCCAAGATATGATCTCTCCTGGAGGATGTTCCATGAGCACTAGAGAAAAATGTGTATTCTGTTGTTTTTGGATGGAATGTCCTATAAATATCAATTAAGTCCATCTTGTTTTTGTTTTTTGTTTTTTTTTTAACATCTTTATTGGGGTATAATTGCTTCACAATGGTGTGTTAGCTTCTGCTTTATAACAAAGTGAATCAGCTACACATATACATATGTTCCCATATGTCTTCCCTCTTGCGTCTGCCTCCCTCCCACCCTCCCTATCCCACCCCTTCAGGCTGTCACAAAGCAGCGAGCCAATATCCCTGTGCCATGCGGCTACTTCTCACTAGCTATCTACCTTACTATGTTTGTTAGTGTGTATATGTCCATGACTCTCTCTCACCCTGTCACAGCTCACCCTTCCCCCTCCCCATAACCTCAAGTCCATTCTCTAGTAGGTCTGCGTCGTTATTCCTGCCTTACCCCTAGGTTCTTCATGACATTTTTTTTTCTTAAATTCCATATATATGTGTTAGCATACGGTATTTATCTCTCTCTTTCTGACTTACTTCACTCTGTATGACAGACTCTAGGTCTATCCACCTCATTACAAATAGCTCAATTTCATTTCTTTTTATGGCTGAGTAATATTCCATTGTATATATGTGTCACATCTTCTTTATCCATTCATCCGATGATGGGCACTTAGGTTGTTTCCATCTTTGGGTTATTGTAAATAGAGCTGCAATGAACATTTTGGTACATGACTCTTTTTGAATTTTGGTTTTCTCAGGGTATATGCCCAGTAGTGGGATTGCTGGGTCATATGGTAGGTTCTATTTGTAGTTTTTTAAGGAACCTCCATACTGTTCTCCATAGTGGCTGAACCAATTCACATTCCCACCAGCAGTGCAAGAGTGTTCCCTTTTCTCCACACCCTCTCCAGCATTTATTGTTTCTAGATTTTTTGATGATGGCCATTCTGACAGGTGTGAGATGATATCTCATTGTCGTTTTGATTTGCATTTCTCTAATGATTAATGATGTTGAGCATTCTTTCATGTGTTTGTTGGCAGTCTGTATATCTTCTTTGGAGACATGTCTATTTAGGTCTTCTGCCCATTTTTGGATTGGGTTGTTTGTTTTTTTGTTATTGAGCTACTTGAGCTGCTTGTAAATTTTGGAGATTAATCCTTTGTCGGTTGTTTCATTTGCAAATATTTTCTCCCATTCTGAGGGTTGTGTTTTGGTCTTGTTTATGGTTTCCTAAGCTGTGCAAAAGCTTTGAAGTTTCATTAGGTCCCATTTGTTTATTTTTGTTTTTATTTCCATTACTCTAGGAGGTGGGTAAAAAGGATCTCGCTGTGATTTATGTCATAGAGTGTTCTGCCTATGTTTTCCTCTAAGAGTTTGATAGTTTCTGGCCTTACATTTAGGTCTTTAATCCATTTTGAGGTTATTTTTGTGTATGGTGTTAGGGAGTGATCTGATTTCATACTTTTACATGTAGCTGTCCAGTTTTCCCAGCACCACTTATTGAAGAGGCTGTCCTTTATCCACTGTACATTCCTGCCTCCTTTATCAAAGATAAGGTGACCGTAT
>NW_020840181.1:0-3744 GCF_003676395.1 Aethalodelphis obliquidens | reverse complement strand
CTGTAATCAAGGCAGGCTCTGCCTCCCAGATACCCTGCTCCTGAGCTGTGTTCTTTCCCAACAAAGTCTGCTGCCTGACAGCACCAGACCCTGTGCAGAAAAAAAAAAAAATTGGTTTATTTGTTTTGTTTAAGTAAATCAATAAACGACAAATGGTCTTGAATAAGGAGGGAAGGGGGCAGGGCACAACCTTTAAAAGAATGATATAGCCATAGGACATGACAAAAACTGTTTAGAACCAACCTGGTCCAAGATGGCGGAAGATTTGACTCCCAGTGGACCTTGGGCTTCATTATATGCTCATTGTAATACATTAGCATGCTAAATGACACACCCACCAGCACCATGACAGTTACAAGGCTAACTATAAAAGACCAAAAAGTGGGCGGTGGCCCAATTCCTGGAAATCCCCATCCCTTCCCCCAAATAGTTGGAATAATCCTCCCACTCATTAGTCTATGAAATTACTCACCCCTATAAAAACTGACAACCCTGTACCCTGGGGCCTCTTACCTTCAGAGATGGCCCACACTCTGTCTGTGGAGTATGTATCTCCCTGAATAAACCTTCTTTCACTTTACTTGAATTCTTTCCTGTGCGAAGCCAAGAACCCACACTTGGCAGCCGTCCCAGGGACTCGCCTGAGACCCGGGACGTGACCATCTTCTCGCACTCCACTTTATCTCCTGCAAGTCTGAATTGAAATAATAAATATTAAATTAGCTTTCTTCTAAAGGGATTTTTACATTTTCTTTAGTTTATGATAAGCCTAGAATGTGTGGTAACTTGGAATAAGAAAAAAAAAAGATTTGAACGCAAAAGGCTGTGATGAACTACAAGGGGATGATTGGGTTCTACGGATAAACTGAGGAAGATAAGGATGCCAAAGATTCCACAGTTAAGTCATTTGCTGTTTTGTGTTTGGTTATGAGTTCTCTCCTGTGTGGTCAGGTCCCTGGAAGTTGCTGTTCTCTTGCTCTCTGTACATCCCCAGCTAGACCAGTGCCTGGGGTCTAGCTACACCCTACTCACATGACTGACCTTCCTACATACTGTCCCCAGGCCCCAGCTAGAGATTGTTCTTATCAAAGAGGAGGTGAGGGGCATGCCTGCTGCTAGTTTCCCTGGTAACCAATGAGCTAACCTGACTTCAATTCCCCCTATAACTGGCAATCTCCTCTTCCCCCCAGGAGCAAAGACTGGCACCGTGTGCTGCCCACCATCTGCTGCACATGGTGGGGTGTTGCTTCAGAAGTATAAGATCCCGCTATCCATTAAACCATTGATGTCTCTGTCACTGACTCCGGGCTCTTTCTTTGTCTTGAAGCTGGGCAACTACAGGCCTTGAAGGCCAGTGGGGTGCAACCCAACACCTCCTTAATGCCCATATTTTGTTTACTGCGTACAATCAAAGTTGTTATTGACAATTTGGAGAGTAATGCAAAGGACACATTAGTGGTAGGATGTCAGCAGTTGCAAAAAATAAGCCTCAATTTTGGTGATTTCAGATTGAGCTGGAATAGAACTCCCTTGGAAAAATTTAAAGTATATTTATAATAATAAAACCAACAACAATAGTGGTAGTTGTAATAATATAAACAATGATAATGACTGCCAACATTAATGCACACTATCTGCCTCAGGTATTGTTGAAGTGCTTTACCTGGATTATCACTTAATTATCACTATAATATATGAGGTAAAACTGTTGTTCCCTCTGTTTTCAGTGAAGAATTTGAGTCACCAAAAATTTAAGAAACTTGCCAAAGATCAAACTTCTTACAAATGAAAGTCGCAGAGAGTCAGAGTTGGTAGACTTAGCTAATCACCCCTACACTAGTATACTCTCCATTTACAGAAATGAGGGGAGAGGGAATTTAGCCTTTGATTTATATTAATTGATAGAGTAATTCTAGAACACTGAGCTTCTTTGGGTTATGAATGCTATATTTGTGTTTATTTTGTATGTATTTCCTACCTTTTAAGATTATTTTTCATTTTATTTATGTGCGACACAATTGTGTCATGAAATAAATATCACTAGAAATACATTTCTCATACTGTCAACTGGTTGCCAAGTCACGTACTTATAACTGTTTAAAACTGAGCAAGTACTATTATGTAAACAGATGTTTCATCCTCCATAAGACTGGTGATTTATGAAATACATTTTGTAATAAGTTAAGAAGACTGTAGAAATATCACTTTCCCATAAATGAAACAAAAGAATCAATTTATTACACAGAAAATGGGTAATGTGGAAATTGGATTCTGTGACAACTCATTGAACAAACAATCATGAGCAACCACAATAAAATGTAATTTCCTTTACCTTAAATTCTTTGAAGTTAGCAGTTAAAGCTGGATTCTCATATATGCCATTCCATATCTTCCAAGAAAATGATTTTGTGTGTCAAATATCTGTAGCAAGGATAATTCATGAGCTGAGATTTTAAGGGTGAAGAAACCAATGAAAAATTGCACTGGTGTTCCTTTGCTTCAGACTTATAACTGCACAATGTTAATTTTTTTTCAGTTTTGTGTGAGCTCATGTAGTGACAGGAAAGCATAATATAATCAAGACAGCAGGGAGCTTCTCTCTACAACTCGAATGAATTTACATTTGTCCATTATGTAAATGATTCTTCACCATTTGCCTCTTTGAAGTAGCGTCAGAGTGAATTTCCATGTGCACTTATGAAAGTGTTTTCAAAGTCTTTCTACAATGATACAAAAATACTCATTTTTTCATTAATATTAAGATAAGTTACTGGTGTATTTCTATCAGAAATAAGAAATTGGTCAAATGTGTTCTTATTTTCTTTATTTATCTTGTGTATGATTTATCCTGCAAAGCTAAGTCTGTTAATAGATTTATTTCATAACCTGAATTAGCCATGATTATAGTTTTAATAGTTGGAGGTCATTAAATACTTTTTATAATGTTTTTATAATAATTAGTAAATCCTCTAAAGTTTTCACTTAAAAGGGTGTGAAAACTATGTGTTAAATAAGAACAAAAATAAAATAAAAATATTATCACATCTATGACAGATATCTTTAATCAATAAATTCTAGAAATTTATCAAATAGAAAGTTTCCAGCCTCTGCAAGTTTTGAATTATATCCCTCTGGTTTTATTCTCTTGTAAGATAAATATAGTTGAATGAATTTTACTGTAAATATGAAAAATACTTTCATCCCCAGAAGTTAAAGTGCATTTTAAAATGAATGCTTTTCAACATATTTCATTTAATAGTCAACTTTACTTTTGACTCAATGAATGCCATATATTTTTTATTCCTGAAATTTAGTTCACTTTATAGCAGTTGCACAAGTAGTCACTCACTCAGTCAGTGCAATTAATAACATACGGCAGGCAAGTAGTAAAAGTGTTTAAACCATTTATTTTCTTTAGTGCAGACTTGGGGAGGTTTGCTATGGCACAGATTTTTCACTAGTAAGCAAGTTTCTGTTCAGTAGTGTATATGACATTTTTTTCTGAGTTTATTGTCCAAAGAATAGTCTAAGCTCACAGCTCCATCCTCCTCAATGAATACTTCTCCCAAATTGCTCATCTACTTTTATGCTTTAACTATCACGTTTGTGGCCACAAACCTCATATTAACAACCAGTGCTCTAATTTTTTGTTTCTCTAATTATCTATTCAAAGCTACCTTCAAGGTATCTCCACTTCTATTTTCTCCCAACCACACAAATTTAATAGTCATAAACAAAAAGCTG
>NW_020840180.1:0-3746 GCF_003676395.1 Aethalodelphis obliquidens | reverse complement strand
ATCCTGACTTACCTGGGCGACGAAGGCTGGACCATTATCAGACCCTATTACCTTTGGTGCTCCAAATCGAGGAAAAATTTCTTCTAAAATCTTCTTGGCTACTACAGCAGCTGTTTCTTTCTTTGTTGGGAAAGCCTCTATCCATCCTGAAAAAGTGTCTACAAAAACTAAAAGGTATTTATTACCGTACCTTCCAGGACGCACTTCGGTAAAGTCCACCTCCCAGTAAGTTCCTGGGCGGTCCCCCCTGAGTCTCTTTCCAGTTTCAAGTTTCCCTTTGTGAGCATTTACCTGTTGACATGGGACGCATTCCTGCACAATTTGTTCAGCTAATTTTGTCATTCCAGGGGTTTCGTACCCGGCTTTTTGTAACAAGGCTACCATCTTTTTAGTCCCCAAATGTGTCCATCTGTGCATCTGTTGTAACATGGATTCTGCTTGCTGAGGGGACAAAGTTCCTTTTGTTGTGGCCGGGATGATTTCTTCATCGCGGCCTGGTTTTTCAGGAACTTTATCTGACAGTCCTAAAATGACTTCTCTCGATGCTATTTCTCAGGCCACTTGGTCAGCCATATTATTTCCCCTAATTATTGGGGTATTTCCTTTTTGATGTCCAGGGCAGTGGATGATACTGCCCGTTGTTCCTTATCACCCCAAACGAAAGGAGTGCTGTTTTTGGTTAGGGGGTACAATGGGGCCGCCAGCTCAGCAAACCCTGGAATCCATAGTCTACAGAATCCGGCCGTCCCCCCAAATTTTCTAACCTGCCTGGCGTTTTTGGGAGCCGGAATTTGGGCCACCGTATCCTTTCTGCTCTCCGTGAGCCATCTTTGCCCCCCTTTTAATAGATACCCCAGGTAACTGACCTGTTGTTGGCATATTTGTGCTTTCTTGGCTGAGGCTCTATATCCCAGGGTTCCAAGTTCCGTTAACAGTTTTTCAGTACCCTTGATACAATCTTCTTGGGTCTCAGCAGCTAATAAAATATCATCAACGTATTGGAGTAATGTTACCTGGGGATTTGATTCTCTATATGATGCCAAATCCTGATGGAGGGCTTCATCAAAGATGGTCGGGGAGTTCTTAAATCCCTGAGGTAGCCGTGTCCATGTCAGCTGACCAGACATTCCCGATGTTGGATCTTTCCATTCGAAGGCAAAGTAGGGTTGGCTCAGGGGAGAGAGTCTTAAACAGAAAAAAGCATCTTTAAGGTCCAAAACAGTATACCACGTATGTTGAGGTGGAAGAGTGCTCAGGAGGTTGTAAGGGTTTGGAACTGTGGGGTGGAGGTCTGCCACCCGTTTGTTTACCTCTCGTAGATCCTGCACCGGCCGATAATCATTTGTTCCTGGTTTCTTTACCGGCAGGAGAGGGGTGTTCCATGCTGATTGACATCTTATTAAGATGCCCAAGTCTAGTAGCCTCTGTATATGGGGACAGATACCGTCTTTGGCTTCTCTACTCATGGGGTATTGACGGACCGTTATTGGGGTGGCAGTTGCCTTGAGTTCCACTAGCACCGGGGGCCGATTTTTGGCCATCCCCATTCCGGCAGTTTCTGCCCAGGCTTGAGGGAACCGAGTTACCCAATCTGTAACATTAACTCGTGAGGATGAAGGCTGCTCGTATAATTTATATTCATCTTCTAATTTCATAGTCAATATTTGAAGTAACCTTCCTTTATTATCAGTTATGGTGGGACCTTCTGGCTGAAAGTGGATTTGAGCCCCTACTTTGGAGAGTAAATCTCTTCCCAGCAAAGGATAGGGGCATTCCGGAATAATCAAAAATGAATGGGTTACTCATCCAATCCCAAGATCTACTGTCCTTCGTGTGGTCCATGAATATTGTTTATTCCCAGTGGCTCCTTGTACCCATGACCTTTTAGCTGAGATAGGACCTTTTGAGTGGAGAAGGACGGAGTGCTGGGCTCCGGTATCTACCAAAAATTGAACAGGTTCCCCCTCCACTTTAAGAGTTACCCGGGGCTCGGGGAGAGGGTTCGAGCCCTGACTTTCCTAGTCGTCTTCTTCCAATGTTAAGATTTTGTTTCTGGTTGGCCTTCCTCCATTCTTTTTCTTAGGGCATTCTCTCGCCCAATGTCCTTTTTCTTTACAGTAGGCACATTGGTCCTTGTCTAATGGTCGCCTTCTGTCTGCCGTTCGCCCTTCCTGCCCATTTCTATCCCCTATATTTCTTCCTCCAACCACAGTGGCCAGTATCTTACTTAAATTCCTCTCTTGTCTCTTATCTCGTCTTCTTTCACGGGCTGCCTGCTCTTTCTGCTTTCTTTCTTCCTTCTCTTCCTCTGTTTCTCTTTTGTTATATACTTTATCTGCCTCTTTTACTAACTCCTGAAGTGAAAATCCCTGCAAGCCATCTAGCCTCTGTAATTTCTTCCTAATGTCAGGGGCCGCTTGATCAATGAAAGCCATTGCTACAGTAGCCCTATGTTCCTCCGAAGTTGGATCATAAGGGGTAAAGCATCTAAAGGCTTCCATTAAACGTTCCAGGAACACAGTTGGCGATTCCTGGGGCCCCTGAGTTACTTCCCTTACCTTAGCCAAATTAGTGGGCCGTCTGGCCGCTCCATGGAGACCCGCCACCAGAGCCTGGCGATACGTTTTCAGGCGCTCCCTACCTTCCGGGGCATTGAAATCCCAGTTTGGCCTGACGAGTGGGAAACCAGCATCAATCTCGTTAGGCAGCTGGGTAGGTTGCCCATTGGCGCCTAATACATTTTTTCTGGCTTCTAAAAGAACCCGTTGCCTCTCCTCAGTCGTTAGGAGAGTCTGGAGCAGCTGCTGACAATCATCCCATGTGGGCTGGTGGGAGAAAACAAGAGATTCTATTAAAGCGGTAAGGGCCTGTGGATTTTCGGAAAAAGTTGGGTTATGCATTTTCCAATTATAAAGATCTGCAGAGGAAAAGGGCCAATATTGGAGAGGTCTATTCCCTTGGCCGTCGGGGGGGCCATACTCTCTAAGAGGTAGGGCAGTGGAGTCCGGGGAGATAGCCCTCCGGCTCCTAGTGCCCGCTGAGGGACCCCTTTCTTCTTCCATCATGGATGGTTCCCTTGGTGCCGAGGGCAGTGGAGCTGGGGGTCCTCTAGGTGGTAGGGGATTTGGGGCCGGAGGATAAGGGGGTGGGGAATCCAAAAGAAGCAAATCGGACTGCGGGTCAGGATAAATCGCCTTCGGTGGATCCGGGGCGTCGGGTAGCTTCTCCGTGTTGGGGTTTTTCTTTAAGGCTAATATCTCCGACGCTGCTGATGTGTGCGCGGACGTACCTGTTGAGGAAACAAAGGGCCGGACCCACGGAGGTGGGGAGAGAATTAAATCTTCCCAGACCAAGACATATGGTACTTGGTCTGGGTGTCCGTGGGGATCTATATTAAATATCTTAGACTTCAGCAGCTTAATCTTGTCTAATAAAAAGGATCCTTCGGGGGGCCATCCTATCTGAAATGTTGGCCATTCAGAGGCACACAAAGTCTGCCACTTTCCTTTTTTTATTTTTACCGAAAAATTATGGGCTCTGGCCCGAACTTCGGTCCAATGGCTTAGGGTAAGGGAAAGAGGAGTCGTCATAGTCTGTCCCATTGTCGTCCGTCAGAGAAGAAGAATAGACCACAATACAGAAACAGTTAAAACTCCACGAAACACATATACGCATGGGCCACCGCGAGCTCGCTTCAAAACCGAAACTTCTTCAGATGGCAGTTATCACCAAGGGAACTGCCGAAA
>NW_020840179.1:0-3753 GCF_003676395.1 Aethalodelphis obliquidens | reverse complement strand
CTCACTATTTGATATTGATGTAACCAGCAATCATGCCTCCTCCTTCCGTCAACCTTCACACTCCAGTGATCAAAATGCCTTGACAGTCTGCAAACTGATAGATGTTTTCTTGGACTGTTGTTATTTTCTGATGACAAGAAAGTGCTTCTCTGGTCATAAATAGAATTAAACAAACTACAAAAGCAACATAAAGACATAAAATTCAACTTTCATGGAAAATAATGCAGATCAATTCAATCTAACTTTTTTCTATAAATGTTATGAAATTTAAAACTGCTGAGGAAAAGTAATTGGAACACTAAGAACTTAAACTGTGCATAATTTGAACTCTTTTAGAAATCATTGAGTGAAAGGTCAAGAAATTAGTCATTTAAAATATGCATTAAAAACAATGCAAAACAGTAAAATGGCATTAGGTCCAGCTGAGGTATAGAATTATTCAGAACATCCTGTGAAATCTTACTCATCACTTTCAGATTAAATTTAGATTTGGAAAACAATTTAACAACAAGCTATATTCAGAGATATAGTAATATTCACAAGGCTTGGGAAGTAAATAGGCTTATTTACTTATTTAGCATTTATGTTTGTGGGAGGTAAAATGGAATTTTTATTGCAAATAGAGGAGTTTGCTGGTTTAACAAACTAAACATTGTTTTAAATTTCTTTTAAATCAGTAAAATAAAAAAAGAAAAACCTTGCAGAACTGATATACCCATTAGGTGATTTGAGAACTAGCTACCTATTGTCAATATACTATATTACTTTAGCTAGAGGTTTCTGGCATTTTAAAATAAATGAAAGGTGAATATTGAGATAACCATTAAAATTAAGAGGATGTATTTTAATTTTGGAAGACAAGAAAAAATTACATATATTTCATGATCTACCTTTCAACTAATTCCTTAATTCCCTCCCACATGTATCCTAGTCTTCAGTAACACAATTCCCTTAAATATGCCATGCTCTGTCAAGCTTCATGCTCTTGATAATGGAGTAGTCTCACCTGTATGAAGTTCTATTCCTTCTCAGAACTTGACAAAGGATGCCTTAGAATCTGACATGGGACTGAAGCTGAATGAATAAATCCCTGTATCTGGGTCTTACTATCATCAATATAGCCTTGCCTACGGAGTTTTAAACTCCATCACTTGAGAAGTTGACAGCTAACAAACCTGGGAAATTAGTGTGCAGCAGTAGGCATAACGATACATACTTTAGATGAGAATGATTTAAAGTTATCACAAAATAAACACCATGCTTATGATAATATTAGGCTCATTGAATTTTGAGGCAGCTCTGCTATACTAAGAAGAATATGGGACTTGAAATCTCAGTCATTGAAACATTTGTTTTATTTTCTAATTTGCATAAGAAAACATAAAATTACTTCCAATCACAAGTTAAAGATTTTACTTAACCCAATTTTAATGGGGAAAACAGGAAGATGAAAAAATAGGTTCAAAGAAGTCAAGAAGCACAGATTTATATGTATTAAGGAAAGCTGAAATGATGTTAAAATTGACATAAAACTGATTTTCTTTATGCAGGTAAAAGTCAATTGAACATCTATCAGAAATAATTTATTTGCATGTCCATAGATGAGAATTATTTTGCATTGCTACAGGCTATCTGCATCATAAAGAGGTGTAAAATAGTCCACCAGTATAGAAAGGATAGAATCATCTATAAAGTTGTGCTGTAAGCAATGAAGTTTTCCATTAAATATATCTAGATTTTTTTTTCTCATTTCAGTTTTCACTGAAATGAACATTGTGATTTTTAAAAAAATCAATGAAAGATTACTCTTGTTTATAAGTTAAAGCTGGACTCATCATTATTTATATAGGTGAAGCCAGAATGTTTATTTACTAGATGAGTCTTCTTAAATTTGCTTTGCTGGAAGATTTTATAAGGAAATGGATTGGGCTTATAAAAATCTCCATTATTTACTCACTTGATTACAGGAAGCCATGTCCAAGAAAATCTATCAATTTTTTACCTGTGATACCTATGGATTTAGGAGAATTCCTTTCTTCTCAAGGTCCCTAAAATACTCCAAGTTTCCTTTCTCAGTAGAAAGTGATACTCCTTATCACTTACAAAACTGGAACACTTCCAGTCAGGCCACTTTCTGTAAGAGAGATTTATAAGTATTGGCTTCATATAGCAGACTTTAGCTCCCTGAAATAGTTTGTCCTAACTGATTAAATAATCATCATTCTCAAATATGATATTACAGACAAGACCTTGGTTGCATTATTATTTTTCATTATATTCTGATAAAAAGAGGACAGATTTAATGAATCTATGTAAGTAAATATGTTGCCATAGAAAGCAAAGAGACTCCAAATAGTTTCTGATTTGGAAAAGGGGAGGTCAGTTAGAATAAAATGTCACTTAAAGAAGTTTTGTTTCAAAGAAGTAGACTCACATATATAGAGAACAAGCTAGTGGTTACCAGTGAGGAGAGGTAAGGGGGGAGGGGCAATATAGAGGTAAGGGATTAAAAAAAAGGGTTATTATGGTGTCACCTACAAATTGGCACTTGCCATCTACCTCTACAAGGATTAACTTATGAGCTGCTGCAGCTGCTGACCTTCAACACCCCCTGAAAGGAGTTCAAGGTGGAGAACACAAATGAGGCACTCTGTGCTCTAGAAAAAACTGGCAGAACAGGTCTTCGGATAGTTAAATATTTTCAGGAGATGATTTTATGAGCCCAATTCTTCTATCTCCTCATATCTAGAAGACCACTAAAATTGTTCATGGCGACGTCTGCTCCTTGTGACTAGTAGAAAACTTCTGCAATAAATTACTCGATGGTATGTACTCCCCCTTCACCAAAATCAGATATATACTGACCTTCCCAACCCCCCCTTTTTTGGAACAGTTTCTCAGACCTATCTGAAATGCTGTCTCCCGGGCTATAGTCCTCATTTTGACCCAAATAAAACTTAACTCACAACTCTCACACTGCATTTTTTTTCAGTCAGCAATGCAATTATATAAAATCATGTGTGTGAAATTTTGAAAATTGTAAAGCACAGTAAAATTTTAAAAATGTTTCATTCATTGAAAAATAAATTTCAAAAACAAATTTTTTTTTCAATATTTAAAACTGAGACTACTGGTTTTCTATGACTTCCCAAAAGCTTGAGACGCAAAGGGATTCCATATATTTTGGGAAAATACAAGACTAAAGAAATATAAGCAATATTCCAAATGAATAAATATAATCAACTCTTACTAGTTCAAGCAATCCTAGGTAATTAATTGTTGTTCAGCTGCATCTTGGACTAATAATTTAATGAATTTTTCTACTATTTTTTGTTGTTTGGGTAGATATGTTTTCTTTTTTTTTTTTTTAACATCTTTATTAGAGTATAATTGCTTTACAATGGTGTGCTAGTTTCTGCTGTATAACAAAGTGAGTCAGCTATATGGATACTTATGTCCACATATCATCTCCCTCTTGTGCCTCCCACCCACACTCCCTATCCCACCCGTCTAGGTGGTCATAAAGCACCGAGCTGATCTCCCTGTGCTATGCAGCTGCTTCTCACTAGCTATTTTACATTTGGTAGTGTATATATGTCCATGCCACTCTCTCACTTCATCTCAACTTACCCTTCCCCCACCCTGCCCATGTCCTCAAGTACATTCTCTATGATTGTGTACTTATTCCTGTCCTGTCCCCCTAGGTTCTCCAGAAACATTTTCTTTTTTTTTTTTTTTTTTTTTAGATTCCAT
>NW_020840178.1:0-3755 GCF_003676395.1 Aethalodelphis obliquidens | reverse complement strand
GAATGGAAAACAGAAAACTGAGGAGAGCTACGTGAACACTGAGAAAAAGAGGTGGGATGGAAATGGTTCCTCGTAGGTGGCCCAGAAGTACATGGTCTTCAAGGTGCATAAGAGCCCCTTGTAGGAGGAAAATGGAAGGACTATCATTTCCACAGACACTTAAATACAGCCTCATTACCGTGGAGGGATTTTAGGCAAGACATACAAAAACTAGATAATGGTGAAAGATGGGAGAGGACAGAGAGAACCCCCGAATCGTGTGGCAGTGGGGCAAGGTTTGGAGGAGACACCTTCTCCCTGCCATGCGACCCATCAGAACTGACATGGGGAGATGAGGATGGTAGGTGAGTTTGGAGGGCTCTTTAGGGGTGCTAAAAGTGCCCCTTTCTCCCACCCAGAGCCACCATTGGCTGGGGGAGTGACTTGCTGACCTCATTAAGCTGAAGGATGTGGCCCCGCATCACACTGGGGAGGGGCATGTAAGGGTGGTCTGGGGCTCTGGGGCAGACCGCTGGGAGTCTTCGAAGTGGCCCACGTGACTAGGAAGCCACAAGGGCCTAGCGCAGTTATGGACTCCAAGCTGACTCGATGCACCGAAGGCAGGAAGGAGAAGACTCCCCATCAACAGAGACACAAAAGCAGGGACAAGGTGAGCTGGACCCACCCAAGCTCCTCTTGCCCATTGACACCGCCCATAAGAACCCCTCCCCTGTCCTTGCCTGGCACATACCCCGTCTCAGCCTATATCCCTTCTCCTGAAGCCTCCATTCCCATCCATACCCCACCCTCTTCCCCAAACCAGTGTCCTGTGCTCACCCGCTTGTCTTTCTAGGTGGCCAAGGAAATCAGGAGATTAAAGAGGCACCTTCTAAGGAGTCTGACCGAAAAAGCCTCTCTAAAAGCTCACACCCCGTCAGAGGAGCGTGAGAAAGGTGAATGGTTTGTGCTTGAGAACCACTTTTCTGAGGTGAGTGAAGAGCTGAATCAAAAGGAAGCCACGCAGGTCCCAGAGATCGTGGAGAAGGCCGCCGCTCCAACTGAAACAGCAGTGGGCAGCCCCTGAAGCCCCCATTCCCATCCATACCCCACGCTCTTCCCCAAACCAGTGCCCTTCTGTGCTCACCCTCTTCTCTTTCTAGGAGGGCAAGGTAACCATGAGGTTAAAGAGGCACCTTCCAGAGAGTTCAAGCCAAACAGCCTCTCCAGAAGCTCACACCCCATCAAAGAAGGTTAAGAAAGCCGTCGGAGCAGCCTGCCCTCCAGCTGAAACGATGGGCAGAGCAGGGCCAGAGACCTCAGAAATCTCCGGGGGGTCTCCACAGTGAGAAACGTCCAACTGTATAGACCCTGAATCTTACACCGACAGGGTTCATTAATTGTGAAAATTAAATAAAATCCACCTGATATGAAAATGTGTGTGTCAGAGTTCTCTGATGGTGGGGAGCAGAGAAGGAAGGGAAGAAGCAAGTATATGAAGAGGGAGGGAAATGGGTGCTGCAGCGTTGGGGGTCGGACCAGAAGGTCCGGTTAGCCAGAGAGTGGGAAGAAGGACTCGGTCAGGACTGGGCCCCAAAGAAACACTTCCCATGGGACAAGAAGACAAGGACTTAGTGTTTCTGTGTGTGTGTGCAGGAGAGGGGATTTAGCTGGGGAGTGGTGTTATGTGTGGAGTGCCAGTGCCATCTCCTAAAAAGGCATAGAAAGTAGTTGCCCGCAGGGCACCTACCTCATCGTAGTGTTTGTTACATCTCACCATACGATGTCAGCAACTAACAGCCCTCAAAAATCCCAAGCACCTTGCCTTACTAAAAGTTAGTCCAAAGGACTAAAAGAATGGTGGTTTTCAGTATGGACATTTCTCAGAAAACTAAAAATAGAACTACCATATGACCCAGAAATTGCACTCCTGGGTATATATCCAAAAAAAAAAAAAACCACACATTCAAAGAGATACATGCACCTCAATGTTCATAGCAGCATTATTTACAATTGCCAAGGTATGGAAGCGTCCATCCACAGAGGAATGGATAAAGAAGATGTGGTACATATATACAATGGAATACTACTCAGCCATAAAGAAGAATGACATTTGCAGTAGCAAGGGTGGACTTGGAGGGCATCATGCGAAGTAAAATAAGTCAGACAGAGAAAGACAAATACTGTATGATATCACTTATGAAATCTAAAAATACAGCAGAGTATAACAAAAAAGAAGCAGACTCACAGATACAGAGAACAAACTACTGGTTGTGGGGGGAGGGAAGGGGGAGGGGCAAGATAGGTGTGGGGAAGTGGGAGGTACAACTATTAGGTGTAAGATGGGCTCAAGGACGTAGTGTACACCATGGGGAATCTAGCCAGCATTTTATAATAACTGTAAATGGAAAGTAAACTTTAAAAATGTATAATAGGGCTTCCCTGGTGGCACAGTGTTTGAGAGTCTGCCGGCCAATGCAGGGGACACAGGTTCGAGCCCTGGTCTGGGAAGATCCCACATGCCGCGGAGCAACTAGCCCCGTGAGCCACAACTAGTGAGCCTGCGCATCTGGAGCCTGTGCTCCGCAACAGGAGAGGCCACGATAGTGAGAGGCCCGCGCACTGCGATGAAGAGTGGCCCCCACTTGTCGCAACTAGAGAAAGCCCTCGCACAGAAACGAAGACCCAACACAGCCAAAAATAAATAAATAAATAAAAATTTTAAAAAAGGCAAAATTCCTTTAAAAAACGTATAATAAATAAATAAGAAAGAGAAGGAAAGAAAGAGAGACAGGGGGAGATGGGGGGAAGGAAGGAGGGAAGAAAGGAAAGGTGTTTTTGGAGGTCACAAACCCAACAGTGCTTAGGCCCACTTTTTGCTAAGAAATTTTGAGTGGAGCAGTGGCCTCCCACAGGATGGGCAGGGGGAGTGGCCTGCGCCCAGGGCAGGCAATAAAGGGGGGCATTGCCTGCAAAGAGTTTTATTACAAGAATAAAACCAAGTAAAAGCTAGTCCTGTTCTTACTGCCACCTCCATACTCCAGTATTCTAAAATAATGTCAGTAGTTAAATAGCTTTCCTCCGCCAAACCAAATATTGGTGGTTTAAGTTCTAAAAGTTTGTTGTCATTTATGTCAAGTTTTAATATTTTACATATTATTCAAAAGGTACGAACGTCTAGTATATATATACATATATATGTATATACTTCTAGTATATGTGTGTGTGTGTGTGTATATATATATATATATAATTTCATATGGCCACAGTTTTAGTACTTATCCTTTAAAAATTAATTGTCTTCTATGAAGGAGTTAATTTGTGTCTTTTGGTGGGAGCATTTAGTCCATTTACATTTAAGGTAATTATCGATATGTATGTTCCTATTCCCATTTTCTAAATTGTTTTGGGTTCGTTATTGTAGGTCTTTTCCTTCTCTTGTGTTTCTTGCCTAGAGAAGTTCCTTTAGCACTTGTTGTAAAGCTGGTTTGGTGGTGCTGAACCCTCTCAGCTTTTGCTTGCCTGTAAAGGTTTTAATTTCTCCATCAAATCTGAATGAGATCCTTGCTGGGTAGAGTAATCTTGGTTGCAGGTTTTTCTCCTTCATCACTTTAAGTATGTCCTGCCAGTCCCTTCTGGCTTGCAGAGTTTCTGCTGACAGATCAGCTGTTAACCTTATGGGGATTCCCTTGTGTGTTATTTGTTGTTTTTCCCTCGCTGCCTTTCATATGTTTTCTTTGTATTTAATTTTTGACAGTTTGATTAATATGTGTCTTGGC
>NW_020840177.1:0-3756 GCF_003676395.1 Aethalodelphis obliquidens | reverse complement strand
CTGTAATCAAGGCAGGCTCTGCCTCCCAGATACCCTGCTCCTGAGCTGTGTTCTTTCCCAACAAAGTCTGCTGCCTGACAGCACCAGACCCTGTGCAGAAAAAAAAAAAAATTGGTTTATTTGTTTTGTTTAAGTAAATCAATAAACGACAAATGGTCTTGAATAAGGAGGGAAGGGGGCAGGGCACAACCTTTAAAAGAATGATATAGCCATAGGACATGACAAAAACTGTTTAGAACCAACCTGGTCCAAGGTGGCGGAAGATTTGACTCCCAGTGGACCTTGGGCTTCATTATATGCTCATTGTAATACATTAGCATGCTAAATGACACACCCATCAGCACCATGACAGTTACGAGGCTAACTGTAAAAGACCAAAAAGTGGGCGGTGGCCCAATTCCTGGAAATCCCCACCCCTTCCCCCAAATAGTTGGAATAATCCTCCCACTCATTAGTCTATGAAATTACTCACCCCTATAAAAACTGACAACCCTGTACCCTGGGGCCTGTTACCTTCAGAGATGGCCCACACTCTGTCTGTGGAGTATGTATCTCCCTGAATAAACCTTCTTTCACTTTACTATAGCTCTCTCTTGAACTCTTTCCTCTGTGAAGCCAAGAATCCACACTTGGCAGCCGTCCCAGGGACTCGCCTGAGACCTGGGACGTGACCATCTTCTCGCACTCCACTTTATCTCCTGCAAGTCTGAATTGAAATAATAAATATTAAATTAGATTTCTTCTAAAGGGATTTTTACATTTTCTTTAGTTTATGATAAGCCTAGAATGTGTGGTAACTTGGAATAAGAAAAAAAAAAGACTTGAACGCAAAAGGCTGTGATGAACTACAAGGGGATGATTGGGTTCTACGGATAAACTGAGGAAGATAAGGATGCCAAAGATTCCACAGTTAAGTCATTTGCTGTTTTGTGTTTGGTTATGAGTTCTCTCCTGTGTGGTCAGGTCACTGGAAGTTGCTGTTCTCTTGCTCTCTGTACATCCCCAGCTAGACCAGTGCCTGGGGTCTAGCTACACCCTACTCACATGACTGACCTTCCTACATACTGTCCCCAGGCCCCAGCTAGAGATTGTTCTTATCAAAGAGGAGGTGAGGGGCATGCCTGCTGCTAGTTTCCCTGGTAACCAATGAGCTAACCTGACTTCAATTCCCCCTATAACTGGCAATCTCCTCTTCCCCCCAGGAGCAAAGACTGGCACCGTGTGCTGCCCACCATCTGCTGCACATGGTGGGGTGTTGCTTCAGAAGTATAAGATCCCGCTATCCATTAAACCATTGATGTCTCTGTCACTGACTCCGGGCTCTTTCTTTGTCTTGAAGCTGGGCAACTACAGGCCTTGAAGGCCAGTGGGGTGCAACCCAACACCTCCTTAATGCCCATATTTTGTTTACTGCGTACAATCAAAGTTGTTATTGACAATTTGGAGAGTAATGCAAAGGACACATTAGTGGTAGGATGTCAGCAGTTGCAAAAAATAAGCCTCAATTTTGGTGATTTCAGATTGAGCTGGAATAGAACTCCCTTGGAAAAATTTAAAGTATATTTATAATAATAAAACCAACAACAATAGTGGTAGTTGTAATAATATAAACAATGATAATGACTGCCAACATTAATGCACACTATCTGCCTCAGGTATTGTTGAAGTGCTTTACCTGGATTATCACTTAATTATCACTATAATATATGAGGTAAAACTGTTGTTCCCTCTGTTTTCAGTGAAGAATTTGAGTCACCAAAAATTTAAGAAACTTGCCAAAGATCAAACTTCTTACAAATGAAAGTCGCAGAGAGTCAGAGTTGGTAGACTTAGCTAATCACCCCTACACTAGTATACTCTCCATTTACAGAAATGAGGGGAGAGGGAATTTAGCCTTTGATTTATATTAATTGATAGAGTAATTCTAGAACACTGAGCTTCTTTGGGTTATGAATGCTATATTTGTGTTTATTTTGTATGTATTTCCTACCTTTTAAGATTATTTTTCATTTTATTTATGTGCGACACAATTGTGTCATGAAATAAATATCACTAGAAATACATTTCTCATACTGTCAACTGGTTGCCAAGTCACGTACTTATAACTGTTTAAAACTGAGCAAGTACTATTATGTAAACAGATGTTTCATCCTCCATAAGACTGGTGATTTATGAAATACATTTTGTAATAAGTTAAGAAGACTGTAGAAATATCACTTCCCCATAAATGAAACAAAAGAATCGATTTATTACACAGAAAATGGGTAATGTGGAAACTGGATTCTGTGACAACTCATTGAACAAACAATCATGAGCAACCACAATAAAATGTAATTTCCTTTACCTTAAATTCTTTAAAGTTAGCAGTTAAAGCTGGATTCTCATATATGCCATTCCATATCTTCCAAGAAAATGATTTTGTGTGTCAAATATCTGTAGCAAGGATAATTCATGAGCTGAGATTTTAAGGGTGAAGAAACCAATGAAAAATTGCACTGGTGTTCCTTTGCTTCAGACTTATAACTGCACAATGTTAATTTTTTTTCAGTTTTGTGTGAGCTCATGTAGTGACAGGAAAGCATAATATAATCAAGACAGCAGGGAGCTTCTCTCTACAACTCGAATGAATTTACATTTGTCCATTATGTAAATGATTCTTCACCATTTGCCTCTTTGAAGTAGCGTCAGAGTGAATTTCCATGTGCACTTATGAAAGTGTTTTCAAAGTCTTTCTACAATGATACAAAAATACTCATTTTTTCATTAATATTAAGATAAGTTACTGGTGTATTTCTATCAGAAATAAGAAATTGGTCAAATGTGTTCTTATTTTCTTTATTTATCTTGTATATGATTTATCCTGCAAAGCTAAGTCTGTTAATAGATTTATTTCATAACCTGAATTAGCCATGATTATAGTTTTAATAGTTGGAGGTCATTAAATACTTTTTATAATGTTTTTATAATAATTAGTAAATCCTCTAAAGTTTTCACTTAAAAGGGTGTGAAAACTATGTGTTAAATAAGAACAAAAATAAAATAAAAATATTATCACATCTATGACAGATATCTTTAATCAATAAATTCTAGAAATTTATCAAATAGAAAGTTTCCAGCCTCTGCAAGTTTTGAATTATATCCCTCTGGTTTTATTCTCTTGTAAGATAAATATAGTTGAATGAATTTTACTGTAAATATGAAAAATACTTTCATCCCCAGAAGTTAAAGTGCATTTTAAAATGAATGCTTTTCAACATATTTCATTTAATAGTCAACTTTACTTTTGACTCAATGAATGCCATATATTTTTTATTCCTGAAATTTAGTTCACTTTATAGCAGTTGCACAAGTAGTCACTCACTCAGTCAGTGCAATTAATAACATACGGCAGGCAAGTAGTAAAAGTGTTTAAACCATTTATTTTCTTTAGTGCAGACTTGGGGAGGTTTGCTATGGCACAGATTTTTCACTAGTAAGCAAGTTTCTGTTCAGTAGTGTATATGACATTTTTTTCTGAGTTTATTGTCCAAAGAATAGTCTAAGCTCACAGCTCCATCCTCCTCAATGAATACTTCTCCCAAATTGCTCATCTACTTTTATGCTTTAACTATCACGTTTGTGGCCACAAACCTCATATTAACAACCAGTGCTCTAATTTTTTGTTTCTCTAATTATCTATTCAAAGCTACCTTCAAGGTATCTCCACTTTTATTTTCTCCCAACCACACAAATTTAATAGTCATAAACAAAAAGCTG
>NW_020840176.1:0-3757 GCF_003676395.1 Aethalodelphis obliquidens | reverse complement strand
TTTATCATAGGATATTGTGTATAGTTAAATGTGCTCTACAGTAGTACCTCGTTCCTGATCCATTCTCTATATAATAGTTTGCATCTGCTAATCCCAAACTCCCAATCCATATCTCTCCTTCTTGGCAACCACGGGTCTGTTATCTATGACTCTGTTTCTCTTTGCAGATGAGTTCGTTTTTGTCATATTTCAGATTCCACACGTAAGTGATACCATATGGTATTCGTCTTTCTGTTTCCGACTTCCTTCACTTAGTTTTGGTAAGTGGTAGTGGGAAGATATTTTCCATACCATGTCACGGAAAGACCAGAATGAACTTTTTGGCCAACCCAATGTGATAATCTCTTGGTCCATCCGTGTTGCTGCAAACGGCATTATTTCAGCTTCTTTTATGGCTGAGTAGTATTCCATTATATATGTACATATACACCATATCGTCTTAATCCCTTCATCTCTTGACTGACATTTAGGGTGACCCCGTGTCTTGGTTATCGTGGGTAGTGCTCCTGAACCTAGGGGTGCATGTATCTCTTTAAATGATAGTTTTGTCTGGATGTATGACCAGGAGTGGAATTGCAGGATCATATGGTAATTCTAGTTGTACTTTTTTGAGGAACCTGCCTACTGTTTTTTATAGTGGCTGCAACAATTTATATTCCCCCCCACAGTGTAAGAGAGTTACCTTTTCTCCACACCCTGTCCAGCATTTGTTATTTGTAGACTTTTTAATGATGGCCATTCTGACCCGTGTGAGGTGGTACATCAGTGTAGTTTTGATTTGCATTTCTCTACTAATCAGTGATGTTGAGCATCTTTTCATGTGTCTATTGGCCATCTGGATGTCTTCTTTGGAGAAATGTCTGTTTGGCTCTTCTGTCCATTTTTGACTGGGTTGTTCATTTTTCTTTTATACATTTGTTTGTATGAGCTGTTTGTATATTTTAGCAGTTAAGCCCTTGTCGGTCACATGCTTTGCACATCTTTTCTCCCATTCCGAAGGTGATCTTTTTGTTTTGTTGATGCTTTTTTTCGCTATGCAAAAGCATATAAGGATGATTAGGTCCCACTTGTTTATATTTGCTTTCATTTCTTTTGCACTGGGAGACCGATCTAAGAAAATATTGCTACAATGTATATCACAGAATGTTTTGCCTATGTTCTAGGAGTTTTATGGTGTCCTGTCTTACATTTAAGTCTTTAAGGCATTTTGAGTTTATTTTTGTATGTAGTGGGAGGGAGTGTCTACCTTCATTGATTTTCATGTGTCTGTCCTCATTCCCAGTACCACTTGCTGAAGAGACTGTCTTTTCCGCATTGTATATACTTGCCTCCTTCACGGAAGATTAATCGTCCATTGGTCTGTGGATTTCGTGCCGGGCTCCTTCATCTGTTACAGTGATGTATGTATCTGTTTTTTGCCTATACCACATTATGTTTCTTTCGATGTATTTTATTGAAGTATAGTTCATTTACAGTGCTTTCTGCTGTACAGCACAGTGATTCAGTTTTATATATATATATACTTTGCACATTCCTTTTTAGTACAGTTTATCAGAGGATATCGAATGTAGTTCCCTGTGCTGTACAATAGGACCTTGTTCTTTATTTATTCTCTATAGAATAGTTTGCATCTGCTAATCCCAAACTTCCTGTCCATCCCTCTCCCAGTTCCTCTCCCCCTTGGCCACCACAGGTCTGTTTTCTATGTCTTTGAGTCTGTTTCTCTTATGTAGGTAAGTTCATTTGTGTCCTATTTCTGATTCCCTGTATAAGTAATATCACATGGTATTTGTCTTTCTCCTTTTGACTTCCTGCATGTAATATGATAATGTCTAGGTCCTTCTAGGTTGCTGCAAATGGCATTATTGCATTATTTTTTACGTCTGAGTAGTGCTCCATTGTATACATGTACCACAAATCTTTTTTTTTCCAATTTTCTTTTCTTTTATTATTATTATTGTACATCTTTATGGGAGTATAATTGCTTTACAATGGTGTGTTAGTTTCCACTTTATAACAAAGTGAATCAGTTATACATATACATATGTTCCCATATCTCTTGTGTGTCCCTCCCTGCCATCCTCCCTATCCCACCCCTGTAGGTGGTCAGAGAGCACTGAGCTGCTCTCCCTGTGCTATGGGGCTGCCTCCCACTAGCTATCTGTTTTACGTTTGGTAGTGTATATATGTCCATGCCACTCTCTCACTTTGTCACAGCTTACCCTTCCCCCACTACATACTCTCAAGTCCATTCTCTAGTAGGTCTGTATATTTATTCCTGTCTTACCCCTAGGTTCTTCATGATATTTTTTTTTCTTAAATTCCATATATATGTTTTAGCATTCGGTATTTGTCTTTCTCTTTCTGACTTACTTCACTCTTTGTGACGGACTCTAGGTCCATCCACCTTGTTACAAATACTTCAATTTCTTTTCCTTTTATGGCTGAGCAATATTCCATTGTATATATGTGCCACACGTTCTTGAACCATTCATCTGTCGTTCGACACTTGGGTTATTCCCCTATCTTGGCTTGATAATAGTGCTGCTGTGAACATAGGGGTGCATGTATCTCTTTGAATGATAGTCTTGTCTGGATATATGCCGAGGACTCGGATTGCTGGATCATAATGTAACTCTTTTTGAACTTTTTGGAGGACACTGCTTACTGTTTCCTCTAGTTGCTACACCCATTTTCATTCCCACCAATAGTGTAGGAGGGTTTCCTTTTGTCACACCCTCTCCAGCATTTCTTCCTTGTAGGGTTTTTAGTGATGGCCATTTTGACTGGTGTGAGGTGATACCACTTTGTAGTTTTGATTTGCATTTCCTTAATAATCAGCAATACTGAGCATTTTTCATGCATCCATTGGTCATCTGGATGTCTTCTTTGAACAAATCTCTAAGTCTTCTGCCCATTTTTGGATTGGTTGTTTAGTTTGTTTGTTGGTTTGTATTGAGTTGTATGTGCTGTTTGTATATTTTAGAAGTTAAACCCTTGTCGGTCTCATCGTTGAAAACATTTTCTTTTTTCTGTAGGTTTTTTGTTTTGTTTTGTTGATGCTTTCTTTTGCTGTGGAAGAGCTTATAAGGTTGCTTAGTCCCATTTGCTTATTTTTGCTTTTAATTCTTTTTTGTTGGCCAGCTGATGTAAAAAAGCATTGCTAGGATTTTTGTCAGAGGATGTTTTGCCTATGATTTCTTCTAGGTGTTTTATGGTGTCATGTCTTTATATTTAAGTCTTTAAGCCATTTTGAGTTTATTTTTGGGCACGTTGGGAGGGAGAGTTCTAACTTCATTGATTTACATGTGGCTGTTTATCTTTCCCTATACCACTGGCTGAAGAGACTGTCTTTTCTTCATTGTACATACTTGCTCCTTCATCACAGATTAATTCACTGTCGGTATGTGGATTCCTTTCTGGGTTCCTTATTGGGGTCAGTTAATCTATATGTCTGTTTTTGTGCCAATTCCACACCGTGGTGTTTTTCTAAAATTTATTTTAATGAAATATATTTGATATACAATGTTGTGTTAATTTTCTGCTCTGCAGCACAGTATTTAGAATTACTATATAAAGATCCGTTTTCATATTCCTTTCTGTTACAGTGTATCACAGGATGTTGTTTATAGTTGCCTGTGGTATACAGAAGGACCTAGTTGTTTGTCCACTCTCCATGTAATTGTTTATATCTGCTAATCCCAAACTCCCAATCCATCCCTTCCCTGCCCTTCTGCCCCTTGGCAACCACTGGTCT
>NW_020840175.1:0-3758 GCF_003676395.1 Aethalodelphis obliquidens | reverse complement strand
GTCGAATGCTCCTAAAAATAGATTGTTGTGGAAATGTTTATTATAAGGAAATTGACATATTCTCTAGGAAGAGCGGGCAGAATGGGCCTGCTACATTTTCTACATTGAAGACATATACAGGTTTTGATTCTACTTCTGTTAAATCTAGTGGGGCTTCATTGGATTTCTGCTACTGTGGAGATAATCAAATTCTCAGTAGGGGTCAGGAGAAAATTAGTCATAGGTGTTGTGTAATAATTACTGTTGAAATTGTAAATGATCCATTTATCAGTAAGACTGAGAATGGAATAACTGCTACATTACTTCATATGAGATTGTGTGTGCTACTGTCCCTAGGGCTCCAGTGAGTGAGTATTTTGAATGTGAAGCTCATCCAGATCTGAGGATGGAATAAATGGCTAGGTGTGATATGGCTAATATAAATAATATGCCTACATTTATATTAATTAGTGGATAAGATACGGGAAGAGGAATTCATATTGTGAGAACAAGGGTTAAGGCTAGCATTGGGGCAATAATATATAAATTGATGATGTTGATGGGCATAGTGGTTCTTTAATAAGAAATTTAAATGCCTCAGCAATGTGTTGCAATAATCCATGGGGGCTGATGATTTTTGGCCCTTTCTGCATTTGTATATAGCCTAGTATTTTCCATTTAGTTAATATGAGGAATGCTATGGTGAATTAAATTGGATCATTTGTGAAAGAATGTTGATTATAAACATATTCTTAGGAAGAGGACTTGAACCAGTGCAGATAAAGGTTTCAGTTTTACATAATTACCGAGCTCTGCCACCGTAACAAACCGGGTTCTACAGTAGGGTATGTATAAATTAATTGAATGTAGATTATATCACTATTTAGTTTGCAGACATTTTGTAAAGTAAGCTTTATTGCTCTTGTCCTTTCATACTGGAAGAAATCTGCAATGGACAGCAACCAGGATGACTCCAGTCTGAGCTCAGAACACGTGAGACTTTAATCATTGAACAAACAGAGAATTAATAGCAGTTATACCATTGAAATGTCGTGATCCAGCATCAAGGTCATAAACCATATTGCCGAAATGAGCTCCAGAATACAGTTATACTGTTATCCCTAGTAAACCTTGTTGCGTTGATCAGTGTTTTAGAAGAACAGGTGATAAAGCATTTTGACTAGCTGGTCTAAATTTTAATCACTCAGAGGTGGTTTTATTCTCCAAAAAATAAATGGCGCACGGGCTCAAGGCGCACCGGCTTCAGTAGTTGTGGCGCACAGGCTCAGTAATTGTGGCCCACTGGCTTAGTTGCTCTGTGGCACGTGGGATCTTCCCAGATCGGGGATCGAACCCATGTCCCCTGCATTTGCAGGTGAATTCTTAACCACTGCATCACCAGAGAAGTCCCAGAATCGCAGTCTCCCTTTTAATATACCTTAAGCCCAAAGAATCCATGGAAAATTGTTACAGAAAATAAGACAATAAAATATTGTAAGGACTATAACAGAAGCATATAGTACACAGTTCATATAGACACGTCCCAAGCAGTTACAAAGTATATTAAAAGGGAGGCTGCAGGGCTTCCCTGGTGGTGCAGTGGTTGAGAGTCCGCCTGCCCATGCAGGGGACACGGGATCGTGCCCCGGTCTGGGAAGATCCCACATGCTGTGTGCTGGGCCTGTGAGCCATGGCCGCTGAGCTTGCGCGTCTGGAGCCTGTTCCCTGCGACGGGAGAGGCCACAACAGTGAGAGGCCCGTGTACCGCAAAAAAAAAAAAGGGAGGCTGCAATTTAATTTTATTATTTTATTATTTTTTTAACATCTTTATTGGAGTATAATTGCTTTACAATCATGTGTTATTATCTGCTTTATAAGAAAGTGAATCAGTTATACATATGCATATGTTCCCATATTTCTTCCCTCTTGCATCTCCCTCCCTCCCACCCTCCCTATCCCACCCCTCTAGGTGGTTACAAAGCACCAAGCTGCTCTCCCTGTGCTATGTGGTTGAGGGAGGCTGCAATTTTAAAAGAATAAGATAAATTATACCCACAAACTCCCAATATTTCCTGAAACGTTGCAATCTGAAACCCTATTGTAGGAAGCAGAAGATTCCAGGAGACATTCTACAAATGAAGGACTCTAAACGCTGTGGTTGGATAAGGAATTCTAGAAGGAAGGTATCCTCACCCAAGGAGAGCAGGTTCCTATACTTGTCTAACATCACATCCCTGTACAATTCCCACTGATGTTGGTCCAGCCATTCTCACTCCTCTTGAGAGAAATGTATGGCCATATCCTGGAATGTCAGCAGACCCTGAAATTAAAGGTACACATGCCATGTGGCCATGGGAAGAGTTCATAATGTGACCCAAGAAGAAAACAGCAAGTTAAGAGAACTGGTTTTAATTTAGAAGAGTGTTTTCAGTTATCCACTTATATATATATATATATATATATATTTACAAAGTAACTTTCTCTACCTTATTTCTAACTACAAGAAAAGAGTGTGCATGTGATCCACAAAACCAGTATAGAGACTATACTTATCTGGAAAAGAAATGATAAAATGATGGTTTCAACACAGGCATATACATTTTGAGTGTTTTATTTATATGAAATTGGATAAAATGTGTGTATTTCTCAGACACAAAAGACATGTCGAGGTAGAAATGTACCTTTCAACTATACATGGGTACACAAGTACACTGGGGAGATTGTAGAAGTGCAGATTGTGATTCAGTAGGTCCGGTGGGCCTGAGTTCTATTTTTTTCACAAGCTCATTTTTAACTAGTGATGCCGCAGTCTCTGATCCATTAACGACAATTGTGAATAGCAGAGACATAATTAGAAAGGTAAAAATTCATATTTAATTTTGAACTTAAAGTGTTTTATGGATTTTACACGTTTAATAGAATAGTCAGCACAGCAGCAACAATCATTTGTTAATATTTACTATAGACCGTGTATCTTTCTAACTTTTTTGTGTAGGATTCCAGGAAAAAGGCCTGGGCAGCGGCTACAATGGGCGGGGCCCCCAGGCCGGGCCGCCCCTCCAGGACCCCCGACGGGGCCCTGCGCTCCTGGCGGCTCCCTCCCCCGGCGCCCCCTTCCCTCCCGGAAGGCCTCGTGGCAGAGCGGTCCCACCCCCTGCGCCAAGAACGGAGCCCGCGTTTCCTCAGAGCTGGAACTCGCGGCTCGGGGTCTCTTCCCTCCGCCGTCACGGAACTGTCCCGGAGGCCGAGGGGAGGGCGGCCTCACTGAGGCTGCCGGCTCTGGAGGGGCCCCAGCGGCCGAAGCCGCCACAGTCGTGGGGACGGCGCGCCGGGTAAGTGGGCGACGACCCTCCGCCTGGTCCGTTGCCCGGGCGGCAGCGCAGGACCAGCTTCTGAGGGGCAGGGGTTCGCTGCCACCCGCCGCTGCTGTGCAGAAACAGCGGTCCCCAGCGTCTGGTCTGGGAAACTTCGGTCCCTCCTCTCTCCCCTGCCCTCGGCCTGGCTCGCGGGGCCTGGGGGTCGTGGGGAGGGGGTCGGCCTGAGCGTCCTGAGGGGAAACGGGGCAAGGGAGGAGCAGGGTCCGGCTGCAGAGTCAGCGCCCCTCCTCCCGACTGCGGGGAAAGCGAATGAAAGCTCCTCCCGAGGCTCGCAGGCCCCTTATTCAGCTGAGTCCCTCTGCGCTCCTTCCTCCCTGAGCTAAAGTACCGGGGTGGGGTGGACAGGGCAGGGGACGGACGCAGGTAATGGGAAACATCAGAAGGTGATTGTTAACTAAGGAA
>NW_020840174.1:0-3759 GCF_003676395.1 Aethalodelphis obliquidens | reverse complement strand
ATGATTTGATTCTCTTCTCTTTGTCTTTTGTGTATTTGTTATAGTATTTTTCTTCGTTGTCACCATGAAACTTGCGCCAAACATCTTATAGTTATAATAGACTATTTTACGCTCATAACAACTCACCTTCAATTACCATAGAAAGCTCTACACATTTGCTCTTGTCCCCACACTCCGTATTACTGATGTTAGAGTTTAATTATTTTTATATAGTGTATCCATTAACCAATTTTTGTGGTTATAGTTATTCTTAATACTCTTGTATTTTAATCTTATACTAGTAATAAAAGTGATTTACATACTGCCATTACAGTATTATGATATTCTCTGTTTGTCTGTGCTTTTACCTTTACCAGTGAAATTTATACTTTCATATGCTTTCGTTTTGCTGCTTAGTGTCTCTTCATTTTAATTTGAAGAACTCCCTTTAGCATTTCTTTTAGGGCAGGTATGATGGTGACAAACTCCATCAATTTTTGTTTATTTAGGAAAGGTATTTGTCTCTCCTTCTGATTTTTAAGAACAGTTTTGCCATCCACAGTATGCTTCTTTGGTCATAATTTTCTTTTCGGTACTTTGAATACATTATCCCACTCTCTCCTGGCCTGCAAGATTTCTGCTGAGAAAAAGTATATATTCTTATAGTGGCCCTCCTAAATTTGTGATGAGTCCCTTTTCTCTTGCTACTTTCAAAATTCTCTTTGTCTTTGACTTTTGAAAATTTAATTATAATGTGTCTTATATAGACATCTTCAGGTTTAACATATTTGGGGGTTCATCTGAATCTGAATGTCCATTTATCTCTCAATATTTGTATATTTCAGTCATTATTTCTTTAAATAAGCCTCTATCCTTTATCTACTTCTGGTACCCCTCTCATGCATATATTTTTTACTTGATGGCTTCCGATAAGGCCCATAGACTTTCTTCACTCTTTTTTATTCTTTTTTCTCTTTGTTCCTCTGATTATGAAATTTAAAATAAACTGGCTTCAAGTTCACTAAGTCTTTTATTTCTTGAATGAATTTGATTTTTTGTTTACATCTTTATTGGAGTATAATTGCTTTACAATGGTGTGCTAGTTTCTGCTTTATAACAAAGTGAATCAGTTATACATACACATATGTTCCCATATCTCTTCCCTCTTGTGTCTCCCTCCCTCCCACCCTCCCTATCCCACTCCTTTAGGTGGTCACAAAGAACCAAGCTGATCTCCCTGTGCTATGCAGCTGCTTCCCACTAGCTATCTATTTTACATTTGGTAGTGTATATATGTCCATGCCACTCTCTCGCTTTGTCACAGCTTATCCTTCCCCCGCCCCATATCCTCAAGTCCATTCTCTAGTAGGTCTGTGTCTTTATTCATGTTTTACCTCTAGGTTCTTCATGAATTTTTTTCCCTTAAATTCCATATATATGTGTTAGCATATGGTATTTGTCTTTCTCTTTCTGACTTACTTCACTCTGTATGACAGACTCTAGGTCCATCCACCTCATTACAAATAGCTCAATTTCGTTTCTTTTTATGGCTGAGTAATATTCCATTGTATATATGTGCCACATCTTCTTTATCAGAATGGGAGAAAATATTTGCAAATGAAGCAACTGACAAAGGATTACTCTCCAAAATTTATAAGCAGCTCATGCAGCTCAATAACAAAAAACAAACAACCCAATCCAAAAATGAGCAGAAGACCTAAATAGACATTTCTCCAAAGACAACATACAGACTGCCAACAAACACCTGAAAGAATGCTCAACATCATTAATCATTAGAGAAATGCAAATCAAAACTACAATGAGGGCTTCCCTGGTGGCGCAGTGGTTGGGAGTTTGCCTGCCGATGCAGGGGGCATGGGTTCATGCCCCGGTCCTGGAAGATCCCGCGTGCCATGGGGCGGCTGGGCCCGTGTGCCATGGCCACTGGGCCTGCACGTCTGGAGCCTGTGCTCCATGGTGGTGGGGGGGGTGCAGCGGTGGGAGGCCCACATACCACAAAAAAAAAAAAACTACAATGAGATATCATCTCACACCAGTCAGAATGGCCATCATCAAAAATTCTAGAAACAATAAATGCTGGAGAGGGTGTGCAGAAAAGGGAACACTCTTGCACTGCTGGTGGGAATGTGCATTGGTACAGCCACTATGGAGAACAGTATGGAGGTTCCTTAAAAAACTACAAATAGATCTACAATATGACCCAGCAATCCCACTACTGGGCATATACCCTGAGAAAACCATAATTCAAAAAGAGTCATGTACCAAAATGTTCACTGCAGCTCTATTTACAATAGCCCGGAGATGGAAACAACCTAAGTGTCCATCATCGGATGAATGGATAAAGAAGATGTGGCACATATATACAATGGAATATTACTCAGCCATAAAAAGAAACGAAATTGAGCTATTTGTAATGAATTTGATATTGAAGCTTGGTATTGAATTTTTCTCTTCAGTAATTATATTATTCAGCTCTTGGATTTCTGTGGGGTTTTTCCCCATGCTTTCTTTTCTTTGTAGAAATTTTCATTTTGTTCATGTGTTGTTTTTCCTGTGTTCTCTTTTCATTCACTAAACTTATTTAAGTTGACTATTTTGAATTATTTTTCTGGTTGTTCATTGATCTCCATTTCTGTAGGATTATTTGTTGGAGCTTTATTAGTTTCCTTTGGCAATATCATGTTTCCCTGATTCTTTGTGATCCTTGCATACTTGAGTTGACATTTGAACATTTGAAGATGTGGTCACCTCTTCTAGTCTAACAGGCTAACTTCAGCAGAACAAGATAGTTATTAATCAGCAGAGACTTGGATTCTGAGAAGGCCAACTGGCTCTGTCCATAGGCAGGCAGTGCATTCTTCCAGGGTCTGCTAGTAGCTGAGAATGGCTGCCAGTTTGTGCAGATGGGCTGGGCCTGTTACTGAGATCTGTGGTCAGATGTTGACTTCTAACAACAACCTCACCTAACCACAGAACAGTGCCACATAGACCTGCCCAAAAGCGGAGGCTCCCAGTAGCATATCCCAACACTGGATCACCACCAGCAGCTTTATGCAACAGTGGTCCCTGTAGAGTGACCCACGAAACTGTAGAGACAAGCCAGTCAGCTACACCCAAATTTGGAACCAAGCCTACCACACCTGCCTGACCATGGAGCCCCACCAGTGGCATCACAAAACCACAGACCCTGCCAGTTACCCCATGCAACTGTAAAGCCCAACAATCCCCACTTGACTACAGAAACCAGCCAGTAGGCTCTTCCCATCCATAATTACCTACCCATTCATGGAGCTCTATTAGTGGCCACACGTGACCAGGAAGCCCATGCAGCCAACTCACCTAACTCTGAAGTCCTGCTTTCAGTCCCTGAGTGACAGCATAATCCTGCCAACAACCCTGACATATCATGGAGCACTGTGAGGAAAGGATAAAATCACTCCTTTTGAGAGTATGGCTGTATGTAAATCACTTTTATTACTAGTACAAAATTAAAATACAAGAGTATTAAGAATAACTATAACCACAAAAATTTGTTAATGGATACACTATATAAAAATAATTAAACTCTAACATCAGTAATACGGAGTGTGGGGACAAGAGCAAATGTGTAGAGCTTTCTTTGGTAATTGAAGGTGAGTTGTTATGAGCGTAAAATAGTCTATTATAACTATAAGATGTTTGGCGCAAGTTTCATGGTGACAACGAAGAAAATATACTATAACAAATACACAAAAGACAAAGAGAAGAGAATCAAATCAT
>NW_020840173.1:0-3760 GCF_003676395.1 Aethalodelphis obliquidens | reverse complement strand
AAGAATGATGACCTTGTCTAGTATTATTAAGTCCATTTCACAAGTGGGGACATTTAGGCTCAGGGAAATTAAACAGCTTAAATTTTTTATTGAAGTATAGGTGATTTACATTATCTTAGGTTCAGTTGTATAGCATAGTGATTCTGTATTTTGTAGATTATACTCCAGGATAGGTCATTACAAGATAATGGATATAATTCCTTGTGCTATGCAGTATATCTTTGTTGCTTGTCTATTTTATATATAGTAGTTTGTATCTGATAATTCTGTACCCCTATCTTGCCCCTCCCCCATTCCCTCTCACCTTTGGTAACCAACCACTAGTTGTTTTCTGTATCTGTGAGTGTGTTTCTGTCTTGCATGTATTTCCATTTGCATTACTTTGTAGATTCCATATTTAAGTGGTGTTATACAGTATTTGTCTTTCTCTGACTTACTTCACTAAGCGTAATATTCTCTAGGTCCATCTATGTTGCTGCAAGTGACAGTATTTCATTCTTTTTATGACTAATATTCCATTGTATATATACTACATCTTACTCCAGTAGTCTGTTGATGGGCACTTGGGTTGCTTCTTTTATTATAAATAGTGCTGCTATGAACATTGTGGTGCATGTATCTTTTCAAATTAGTGTTTTCGTTTTTTTTCTGGATATATACCCAGGAGTGGAATTGCTGGATCATATGGTAGTTCTATTTTTAGTTTCTTGAGGAACATCCATACTGTTTTCCACAGTGGCTGCACCAGTTTTCATTCCCACCAATAGTGGGGATGAAACCAGTGAAAAGGGTTCCTTTTTCTCCACATCCTCCCCAGCGTTTGTTATTTGTAGACTTTTTGATGGTGGTCATTCTGACTGGTGTGAGGTGATACCTCACTCTAGTTTTGATTTGCATTTCTCTAATAATTAGTGATGTTGAGCATCTGTTTATTAAATGGCTTAAAGTTATATAGTCAGTTACTGAAGGCAACCTGAATGTCAGGTGAAGGAGTTTTGACCTGAAGGCAGCAAGGAGTTACTGAGGGTTTTGAATAGGGTTGAGGTTGTGGGAGTTACGTGGATGGGGTAAGGAGATGATTGTACGACAGCACTGACACTTCAGCAATAGGAGTGGCAAGAGCCAAGATAGTAAGCCAGGTCAGCTATTCACATATGAATAGATAAGAAGCATGGATACTATTGATAGCAATCAGACTGAAAAGGAAGGGATGGATGGAAGAAATATCAGGAGGACAATATTTCTAGAGCTTCATGACTAGCTGGAGATGGGGGACTAGAGAAATAAAAGAGATAAGGATGATTCCAAACATATTAGTTGGATTGTTAGTGGAACCGTTTACAAATAAGAAAATCAATGTTGGAGTGAAGAGCAGCTTGGATTAAGACTCGCTGGATGGCGATGTCACGACGCGTCCACAGTGGCGGCTGCGTCGACAATGGCGGCTGCCGTCAACAATGGCGACTGCGTCAGCGTGAGCGAGCCTCCGTTGTCAAGCGGTTTCCAGACGTTGCAGCGGGATCCGCAGTCATCTTAGAATCCGCCGGCGGGGAGGACAGAACTCCTGTGCCCGCTCCCGCCGCGTTGTGGATCGAGCGGCGGTGTCGAGACCCAGCGGGGCGAGCCAGCGTCACTTCGGCCTCTTCACTCTCCCGGACGCTGCACCTGGGCTAAGTCGGCAACATGAGCGGCAACAACTCGGATGAGAACGACGACGAGTTTGTCGTCACCAGAAATATGTTTCACCCTTGCACATTTCAAATGCATGTTCAAGAAGCCGCAACTGAAATGGAATTTGAAGAACCTACAGATGAAAAGAAGTTTGAAAAAACAGAAGATGGGGGAGAACTTGGAGACGATGCTTCTGAAAAAGATGCTAAAGAAAGTGGCCCTGAAAAAGAGGCTGAAGAAGGCTGTCCCCAAAAGGAATCTGAAGAGAGCTGCCTCGAAAGAGTGTTTGAGGAAGGCTGTTGCAAAAGGGCGCGTGAAGAAGACTTCCCCGACAGAGAGTGTGGAGAACGCAGCCCGGAGAAAGAGCATGAAGAGGGTAGTCCTAAAAAAGAGTCGAAAGAGAATGGTGCAGAAGGGGAGCCCAAAAAGAAGAGACTCAAAACAGATCCTGATGAGAACGGCCTTGAGAAATATTTTGAGGAAGAGAGTTCGGCGAAGGAACTTAATGCAAACATTCTTGAAAAAGAGGTAGAAGAAAATAACTCTGAAAAATCAGATTTTGAAGGTGACAGCTCTGGGAAAATGTTTGATGAAGAAGGCTCTGAGAAGGGGTTTAACGAAGAGTCAGATGAGAAGGAAGAAGATTCCGATGAGAGAGGGACTGTGGGTGATTCAGGGAATGTTAAGGAGGAAGGGCCCCTGTCCACAGGCAGCAACTTTGTCCTCCGTAGTGATGATGACGTTTAATCCCTTAAACTTGCTTTGTAGGGTGATTCCGCTTTGCCTTTAATTTTTGCTCCAGGGTAATTACTAGTAGTGTTACATGAACGTGTGCATAGAGGTAGGATGCCCTAGGATCACTGCAGTGAAGTGTTCGTGATTATCTGTCCTGGCCGATTTTAAATATATGTGAACAAGACAACTGGATTCTTGTCTTTTGTCATATTTGTTAAGTGCATGCAGAATAATATTTTTTAAAGTATTCTGATTGAAGTTTTTGATATTCAGAAATCAAAAATAAGTTGTTAATATGCAGAAACAGAAAATTAGACCTGAGTTAAATTGCATTTTTCATTCTTGCTATTGCTTCATTCATACTAAAGTTTGGTTTTTCTAAGGACCTGAAAAATCCCTGTAGGAGTCTCCTTGCTTCAGCTTATGATGTTACCACTGATGTCCCCATTTCCCCTCTCTAAACCAGAACATGTTACTAAAACTTATGAAGTAAAGAACACTTTGGAGTTTCCCCCTGCCCGGTCCTCGCAAGTTACTTTTATTTTTCTTTTCTACCCTCTTGCCATGAAAATTGAGTCTTAAACGTGCAAAAGTAAACTTCCCAAGGTCCACAGCTTCCATTATTGAAAATACAGAGGAAATCAGAATTCTCCCGTGTACTGTTTGGGCCCCTCTAGAAGCTGATTAAAGTTACAGGACCTTTACCCAGAAAAATCTATGCATGCACTACACAATCTTTTGTATACAGTTTGGGGTGGTTCATGGATCCCCTGGAGTTTAAGAACGTTTGTCATGCATATTTCAGATGTTTGCTTTTGATTTTGTTCTAGAATCATGGTATCTAGTATCTGCTAAGTTGTGTAGTCCCAATAAAAATTTGGGTCTTTCTTGACTGTGCTTTCCGAATTCAGTATTGATGAATTGACTTCTGATGTAGCATTAAGAAGTTATTCTCATAAATTAGAAGAATTAAAATAAACAGCATTGGTGCTTTCTCATTAAAAAAAGAAAAAGACTTGCTGGATGCTGGTGGTTGGATATGTAAGTAAAAATGTGCAGCTATTTTTAGAAAATGTGGTACTGGGACTTGGATGAAAGCAGTTTTGCAGGTTCAGGCTCAATAGTTTTCTATCTGTACAGAGCTGTTCACACACTCAGTATAGTAGGTCTGTAAGGAGACTTTAAATATCATCTATTCGGAGTCCCTCCTTTTACAGATGAGACCAATTGGTGAAGTAACTTGCCCAGTGTCCTGAGTGGCAATGACAAATCATATTTCTTGAGTCTCTGCTCCTTGCTCTTTACTGAACTTTAGAGGTTGCAAACTGGTAATGGACCACTGATAGTTGTGTTT
>NW_020840172.1:0-3513 GCF_003676395.1 Aethalodelphis obliquidens | reverse complement strand
TTTTTTTTTTTTTTTTTTTTTTTTTTTTTTTGCTGTACACGGGCCTCTCACAGCTGTGGCCTCTCCCGTCGTGGAGCACAGGCTCCGGATGCGCAGGCTCAGCGGCCATGGCTTACGGGCGCAGCCGCTCCGCGGCATGTGGGATCTTCCCGGACCGGGGCACGAACCCGTGTCCCCTGCATCGGCAGGCGGACTCTCAGCCACTGTGCCGCCAGGGAAGCCCCGGCAACTGATTTGGATGAAACCCGCCAGGAGCCTCGCTGCTCCTGGCTAGCTGATCCCAGCCTGGGAATTTGGGGGTAAGGTCCTGGCCGCTGCCGGGACCGCTTGTCCGAGGATCTTCCCTTCAACATTCTGGCCGCCCTAGCGCTTGGCAATTGGAGCAAGGAATCAATATTTGGGAGCCGAAGGACTGCACGCGGTAGGGTAAGTTGCTCTGGTGTGTACAGCCAGAAACCTCTCCGTGTGGGGCTTTTATTCTGCGGAATGAGCCAGTTGTTTTTGCATTTGAGTGGGGCAGCCTGTTGGAGAGAGGAAAGAGTTGCTGGGCTTTTACCCAATTTGTGAACCAGTTCATTTGCTTCTTTGGTTTTTTTAAAATGTATTTTATTGAAGTATCGTAGATTTACAATGTTGTGTTAATTTCTACTGTACAGCAAAGTGTTTCAGTTATACATATGTGTGTGTACATATATATATGTTCTTTTTCATAATCCATTCTATTATGGCTTATTACAGGATATTGAATTTAGTCCCCTGTGCTCTACAGTAGGACCTTGTTGTTTATCCAACCCATATATAATAGTTTCCACCTGCTACTCCCAAACTCCCAATCCATCCCTCCCCCACCTCCCTATCCCTTGGCAACCACACGTCTGTTCTCTACAGCTGTGAGTTCTCCTGTTTCATAGATAGGCTCATTTGAGTCATATTTTGGATTCTACAAATAAGTGATATCACACGTTGTCTTTCTCTATCTGACTTACTTCCCTTAATATGATCTCTAGTTCTATCCATGTTGCTGCAAATGGCATTTCATTCATTTTTATGGCTGAGTAATATTCCATTATATATATGTACCACGTCTTCTTTATCCATTCATTTGTTGATGGACATTTAGATTGTGTCCATAGCTTGGCTATTGTGAATACTGCTGCTGTGAACATTGGGGTGCGTGTATCTGTCTGAATTAGAGTTTTGTCCGGGTAATATGCCCAGGAGTGGGATTGCAGGATCATACGGCAACTCTGTCTTTAGTTTTTTGAGGAACCTCCATACTGTTCTCCATATTGGCTGCACCAATTTATGTTCCCACCAACAGTGTAGGAGGGTTCCATTTTCTCTACAACCTCTCCAGCATTTGTTATTTGTAGATGTTTTAATGACGGCCATTCTGAACAGATTGAGGTGGTACATCACTGCAGTTTTGATTTGTGTCTCTCTGAAAGTAAGCGATGTTGAGTACCTTTTCATGTGCCTATTGGCCATCTGTATGTATGTATGTATTCTTTAAAGAAAGGTCTTTTAGGTCGTCTGCCCATTTTATGATTGGGTTTTTCTTTTGATATTGAGTTGTATGAGCTGTTTGTGTATTTTGGAATTTAATCTCTTCTCGGTTACATCATTTGCAAATGTTTTTTCCCATTCCTTAAGTTCTTTCCATTATGTTTATGGTTTCCTTGGCTGTGCAAAAGTTTACACGTTTAATTAGTTCCCATTTGTTTATTTTTGCTTTTATTTCTATTGCCTTGGGAGACTGACCTAAGAAAACATTGGTACAATTTATGTTCGACAGTGTTTACCTATGTTCTCTTGTAGGAGTTTTATGGTGTCATGTCTCATTTAAATAGTTAGGCCATTTTGAGTTTATTCTTGTGTATGGTGTGAGGGTGTGTTCTAACTTTTCATTTTGTCTGTACTGTTTCCACGTTTATTGCTGAATCGATTTTGTGATATTTAAAACTTTTACAGCTGTCAAATAGAGAAAAGGAATAGAAGTAAAAAAGACCTGGCTGTAGGACATTCCCAGGGAGAAGAGAAAGGTTCCACTTGGTTCCTAAAATCACCCAAAGCCCCAGTCCAGAAATCAGCCAGGTTGATTGCTGCCCAGGCAAAAAGACATCCTTTTAATGGTTAGAGATGATCAATTGCTATTTATGGTTTTCTGGTGGCTATTCTGTGAAGAAGCGGGGAAGAATGATGAAATTCTTTACGTACAAGCATTTCTGCTGTTACATCAGGGAAAATAAGAAAAGGAAGGTAATGAGAGTGATCTATTGCTTCAAACCTTAACTCCTCCAGCTGAGCTAGCTGTCCCTGCCACTCCAGCCATCATTCCACTCTACCCACCCCCTCCACTGCCTTCCATGTCTCTCTGGCTCCTGACACTGGGGCTCACAACTGTCCGTCCTTATAGGGAACAATTAGAAAATCCTGTGTTAGTTCGTGGAGCACAGGGATTTGGTCTGGTATCGTTTTCTAAGACTCAACAGGGCACCCAGTTTGAGCCAAGAGTCACTCCCGGGGCAGGATAGTGTACTTTATGCTGTCATCTCATAGGGGGCCTAAATGCAAATGACCAGCTGGCTGGGTTTCTCAGGCTTGTTTAACTGGAAAGATCGAAACCCTCCTTACAGGGAGGATCCTCTACACCTGAAGCCCACTTAGCAGCGCCCACAGGTAAACCGAGTTGGGACCCCAATAACGGACGAATGCCCTTATTAGAGTACTCCCAGAAGTGCATGGTGGCAGGTTTTTGAAAAGGGAAACCAAGGCAAAAGAATTTGAACAAAAGTCAAGAAATTAAAAAAACAGACATTTTCGAATTTTTGGAAAATCTTTATCAGGCCTACAGACATTATACTAATGCAGATCTTGAGGCCCCTGAAAATATTAGAATGGTAAATTTAACCTTTTCTGTGGAAGGGGTGCAAAGTGCCTCAGATACTGGGAGAAAAGTTGCAAAATTTAGTGCATTTGGAACGAACCTAATGCACTTTCTCAATTGGTAAATGTTCCTTTTAAGTGTTCAACAGAGAAGAGACACAGAAGAAAAATATACAAAACAAAAACTTCACTCTTGGCAGTGACATTGGATTCCCGGAAGGCAAGTAACCCGAAAGAGGTAAGCCACTATTGGGGAAGAAACAATGCCCTCACCGTCGGGAGAAACCACATTGGTTTTAGCCCTAGGCTAAAACATAAGAGGAAAAACGACAAAAGATGAGAGCTTCTCGCATGGTAGAAAGAGACTAACCCTCTGTTGAATGGACAGGGAGTCCAGGGGCTCCCTTGGACATGAGGTGCCTAATTCCCCAAAGGAGCCCAGGGAGAAAATGCCAGTGGGGAATGAGCTGATTAACTTTTCTTTTTGTTTTAAGATTTTTTTTTTAATGTGGGCCATTTTTAAAGACTTTATTGAATTTGTCACAATATTTCTTCTGTTTTATATTTTGGTTTTTTGGCCACGAGGCATGTGGGATCTTAGCTCCCCAACCAGGGATTGAACCTGCA
>NW_020840171.1:0-3515 GCF_003676395.1 Aethalodelphis obliquidens | reverse complement strand
TTTTTTTTTTTTTTTTTTTTTTTTTTTTTTTGCTGTACACGGGCCTCTCACAGCTGTGGCCTCTCCCGTCGTGGAGCACAGGCTCCGGATGCGCAGGCTCAGCGGCCATGGCTTACGGGCGCAGCCGCTCCGCGGCATGTGGGATCTTCCCGGACCGGGGCACGAACCCGTGTCCCCTGCATCGGCAGGCGGACTCTCAGCCACTGTGCCGCCAGGGAAGCCCCGGCAACTGATTTGGATGAAACCCGCCAGGAGCCTCGCTGCTCCTGGCTAGCTGATCCCAGCCTGGGAATTTGGGGGTAAGGTCCTGGCCGCTGCCGGGACCGCTTGTCCGAGGATCTTCCCTTCAACATTCTGGCCGCCCTAGCGCTTGGCAATTGGAGCAAGGAATCAATATTTGGGAGCCGAAGGACTGCACGCGGTAGGGTAAGTTGCTCTGGTGTGTACAGCCAGAAACCTCTCCGTGTGGGGCTTTTATTCTGCGGAATGAGCCAGTTGTTTTTGCATTTGAGTGGGGCAGCCTGTTGGAGAGAGGAAAGAGTTGCTGGGCTTTTACCCAATTTGTGAACCAGTTCATTTGCTTCTTTGGTTTTTTTAAAATGTATTTTATTGAAGTATCGTAGATTTACAATGTTGTGTTAATTTCTACTGTACAGCAAAGTGTTTCAGTTATACATATATGTGTGTGTACATATATATATGTTCTTTTTCATAATCCATTCTATTATGGCTTATTACAGGATATTGAATTTAGTCCCCTGTGCTCTACAGTAGGACCTTGTTGTTTATCCAACCCATATATAATAGTTTCCACCTGCTACTCCCAAACTCCCAATCCATCCCTCCCCCACCTCCCTATCCCTTGGCAACCACACGTCTGTTCTCTACAGCTGTGAGTTCTCCTGTTTCATAGATAGGCTCATTTGAGTCATATTTTGGATTCTACAAATAAGTGATATCACACGTTGTCTTTCTCTATCTGACTTACTTCCCTTAATATGATCTCTAGTTCTATCCATGTTGCTGCAAATGGCATTTCATTCATTTTTATGGCTGAGTAATATTCCATTATATATATGTACCACGTCTTCTTTATCCATTCATTTGTTGATGGACATTTAGATTGTGTCCATAGCTTGGCTATTGTGAATACTGCTGCTGTGAACATTGGGGTGCGTGTATCTGTCTGAATTAGAGTTTTGTCCGGGTAATATGCCCAGGAGTGGGATTGCAGGATCATACGGCAACTCTGTCTTTAGTTTTTTGAGGAACCTCCATACTGTTCTCCATATTGGCTGCACCAATTTATGTTCCCACCAACAGTGTAGGAGGGTTCCATTTTCTCTACAACCTCTCCAGCATTTGTTATTTGTAGATGTTTTAATGACGGCCATTCTGAACAGATTGAGGTGGTACATCACTGCAGTTTTGATTTGTGTCTCTCTGAAAGTAAGCGATGTTGAGTACCTTTTCATGTGCCTATTGGCCATCTGTATGTATGTATGTATTCTTTAAAGAAAGGTCTTTTAGGTCGTCTGCCCATTTTATGATTGGGTTTTTCTTTTGATATTGAGTTGTATGAGCTGTTTGTGTATTTTGGAATTTAATCTCTTCTCGGTTACATCATTTGCAAATGTTTTTTCCCATTCCTTAAGTTCTTTCCATTATGTTTATGGTTTCCTTGGCTGTGCAAAAGTTTACATGTTTAATTAGTTCCCATTTGTTTATTTTTGCTTTTATTTCTATTGCCTTGGGAGACTGACCTAAGAAAACATTGGTACAATTTATGTTCGACAGTGTTTACCTATGTTCTCTTGTAGGAGTTTTATGGTGTCATGTCTCATTTAAATAGTTAGGCCATTTTGAGTTTATTCTTGTGTATGGTGTGAGGGTGTGTTCTAACTTTTCATTTTGTCTGTACTGTTTCCACGTTTATTGCTGAATCGATTTTGTGATATTTAAAACTTTTACAGCTGTCAAATAGAGAAAAGGAATAGAAGTAAAAAAGACCTGGCTGTAGGACATTCCCAGGGAGAAGAGAAAGGTTCCACTTGGTTCCTAAAATCACCCAAAGCCCCAGTCCAGAAATCAGCCAGGTTGATTGCTGCCCAGGCAAAAAGACATCCTTTTAATGGTTAGAGATGATCAATTGCTATTTATGGTTTTCTGGTGGCTATTCTGTGAAGAAGCGGGGAAGAATGATGAAATTCTTTACGTACAAGCATTTCTGCTGTTACATCAGGGAAAATAAGAAAAGGAAGGTAATGAGAGTGATCTATTGCTTCAAACCTTAACTCCTCCAGCTGAGCTAGCTGTCCCTGCCACTCCAGCCATCATTCCACTCTACCCACCCCCTCCACTGCCTTCCATGTCTCTCTGGCTCCTGACACTGGGGCTCACAACTGTCCGTCCTTATAGGGAACAATTAGAAAATCCTGTGTTAGTTCGTGGAGCACAGGGATTTGGTCTGGTATCGTTTTCTAAGACTCAACAGGGCACCCAGTTTGAGCCAAGAGTCACTCCCGGGGCAGGATAGTGTACTTTATGCTGTCATCTCATAGGGGGCCTAAATGCAAATGACCAGCTGGCTGGGTTTCTCAGGCTTGTTTAACTGGAAAGATCGAAACCCTCCTTACAGGGAGGATCCTCTACACCTGAAGCCCACTTAGCAGCGCCCACAGGTAAACCGAGTTGGGACCCCAATAACGGACGAATGCCCTTATTAGAGTACTCCCAGAAGTGCATGGTGGCAGGTTTTTGAAAAGGGAAACCAAGGCAAAAGAATTTGAACAAAAGTCAAGAAATTAAAAAAACAGACATTTTCGAATTTTTGGAAAATCTTTATCAGGCCTACAGACATTATACTAATGCAGATCTTGAGGCCCCTGAAAATATTAGAATGGTAAATTTAACCTTTTCTGTGGAAGGGGTGCAAAGTGCCTCAGATACTGGGAGAAAAGTTGCAAAATTTAGTGCATTTGGAACGAACCTAATGCACTTTCTCAATTGGTAAATGTTCCTTTTAAGTGTTCAACAGAGAAGAGACACAGAAGAAAAATATACAAAACAAAAACTTCACTCTTGGCAGTGACATTGGATTCCCGGAAGGCAAGTAACCCGAAAGAGGTAAGCCACTATTGGGGAAGAAACAATGCCCTCACCGTCGGGAGAAACCACATTGGTTTTAGCCCTAGGCTAAAACATAAGAGGAAAAACGACAAAAGATGAGAGCTTCTCGCATGGTAGAAAGAGACTAACCCTCTGTTGAATGGACAGGGAGTCCAGGGGCTCCCTTGGACATGAGGTGCCTAATTCCCCAAAGGAGCCCAGGGAGAAAATGCCAGTGGGGAATGAGCTGATTAACTTTTCTTTTTGTTTTAAGATTTTTTTTTTAATGTGGGCCATTTTTAAAGACTTTATTGAATTTGTCACAATATTTCTTCTGTTTTATATTTTGGTTTTTTGGCCACGAGGCATGTGGGATCTTAGCTCCCCAACCAGGGATTGAACCTGCA
>NW_020840170.1:0-3764 GCF_003676395.1 Aethalodelphis obliquidens | reverse complement strand
CTACACCCCAGAGGTTGGCAAACAGTTTTTCTGTAAAGGGTCAAATAGTAAATAGTTTAGGATTTGAAGTCATATAGTCTCTGTCGTGACTACTCAACTATGCTCCTATAACACGAAGCATCCATGGTCAATGCATAAATAAATGGACATGGCTGTTTTCCAATAAAACTTTATTTCCAAACACAGGTGGCAGGCAGCTCTGCCCTGTGGGCTGTGCTTTGCCAATCCCTGCTATGCCATAAGAATGTATCCATAAACTTCCAAAGATTTCTTTTTTTTAATAAATATTATCGTATCCTTTTGAGGAGACTTAAAATAAAGAATACATTAATGGATAGAAAAGAAGAAGAAGGAAATTAGATGATCCTAATGCCTAAGATACAGTGATGCTGAGTTTTCAAGGGTGAGACACACAGATAATGACGCTACCATTAAGGAACTCACAGAAGTAGTAGTGAAAATAGGTCTTAATCAAATAATCAAAGAAATAAAGGAGAAACTGCAAATGTGAAAATGCAGAGGTCTATAATTCTAAAACTGCCCCCTAGCTTCCTTCAGCTACTGACTCTTGGACAGATGTATAAGAATGGATAGGCATTTACCATTTTTTTACTCTTTTCAAGGGAGGAAAAAAATTTAGGAAACGGAAAATAAATAAGAAATCACCTACAGTTGCTATGAAGGGGTCATATAGTAGGAAAAAGGTACTTTTAAGAAACTTAAGGACTTCCCTGGCGGTGCAGTGGTTAACAATCCTCCTGCCAATGCAGGGGACATGGGTTCAAGCCCTGGTCCAGGAAGATCCCACATGCCGTGGAGCACCTAAGCCTGTGCACCACAACTACTGAGCCTGTGCTCTAGAGTCCACGAGCCACAACTACTGAGCCCACGTGCCACAGGTAATGAAGCCTGCGCACGTAGAGCACGTGCTGTGCCACAGAGAAGCCACCGCAATGAGAAGCCCGCAAACTGCAATGACGAGTAGCCCCAACTCAGCACAACTGGGGAAAATCCACACACAGCAACAAAGACCCAACGCAGCCCAAAATTAATTAATTAATTTAAAAAAAAGAAACTTAAATAATACCAGTATTGTTGAAGAGAGAGAGAGACAGAGAGGGAGAGAGATTAGGAGTACATTGTGAAATGAGGTTGGAGAGGTAACAAGATCCTAAATTATGCAAGGTTTTGTAGGTCAATATAAGAAGTTTTGGGACTTCCCTGGTGGCACAGTGTTTAAGAATCCACCTGCCAAAGCAGGGGACATGGGTTTGAGCCCTGGTCCAGGAAGATCCCACATGCCTTGGAGCAACTAAGCCTGTGCACCACAACTAGTGAGCCTGCACTCTAGAGCCTACGAGCCACAACTACTGAGCCCATACACCGTGACTACTGTAGCCCGTGCACTCTAGGGCCTGTGTACCGCAACGACTCAGCCTGCGTGCTGCAACTACGGAAGCCTGTGTACCTAGAGTCTATGCTCCACAGCAAGAGAAGCCACCACAATGAGAAGCCTGTGCTCCGCAACGAAGAGTAGCCCTGGCTTACCACAACTAGAGAAAGCCCGCACGCAGCAACGAAGACACAATGCAGCCAAAAATAAAATAAATAAAAATTTTAAAAGAAGTTTCTCTTTATTCTAAGAGCAAATGGGGATCCAGGTGATTGACATAGTCAAATCTGCACTCTGACAAGATCATTCTCACTGTGGTACAAAGGACTACATTGAAGAATGATGGGGTGTGTCACATGCTGGGGAGCAAGGGACTTAAATGGATTTTTAATTAGGATGGTGGAGGTGAATTAGCGTGTGGGGTTTGTGACATGTTCTGGAGACCTTTAGGAAGCAAAGACAACAGAACTGGGAGATAGACTGGATATAATATTTCAAAAATGAATACCTATGAAGCAAAAAAACCCATATGAGTCTTAATATACCCTAAACTGAGGATAGCAGAAATTGCTATTTGCCTAAAGAATGTCCATTCTCTCCTATTTCTTACTAATAGAACCACAGTTTTGATGTGAGTGACAACATGCTGAGACTGAAAAAATACTGACATCCCAGACTCCTTTGCAGACGGGAGAAAGGTGGGGACATGGAATAACACTCTGGTAAGTGAAATGTAGCAGCTGTTGGGTGGATTTTCTGGAAATGATTGACTTGGCCAGCATGTACTCATTTGCATCTTGACGTTCTCTTTCTTTCTGTCTGTAATGTGTGTAAAGTGGATGGATCTCTAGCAGTTTCTGCCAAGTATATAAACAAAAGTAACACTTTAAGGACAAGAGACAGAGAGCTAGAAGGAAGCCCCTTGATTTTTTATAGCGTGATGACGGTAGTATAGCAGCCCTGGACTGCAGGTAATACATATGACAGAGATTCTTTACGTGAGAGGAAAGTAAACTCCACCTTGTTAAAAACATTATTATTTGAAGTTTTTCTAACTTGAAGCTGACCCAGTCTCTAACTGATATAGAAGATGTTCATTCAAAATACAATGCATTGGGCTTCCCTGGTGTGACACAGTGGTTGAGATTCCGCCTGCCGATGCAGGGGACATGGGTTCGTGCCTGGTCTGGGAAGATCCCACATGCCGCGGAGCGGCTGGGCCCTTGAGCCATGGCCACTGAGCCTGCGCGTCCGGAGCCTGTGCTCTGCAACGGGAGAGGCCACACTAGTGAGAGGCCCACGTACCGCAAAAAAAAAAAGCTATTGAGTCAGTGTACCAAACATTTAAAGAAGAGTTAACACTGATCCTTCTTAAACGATTCCAAAAAATTGCAGAGGAAGGAACATCTCAGTGCTATCTGCTTCATCACTTTGGTCTTATGATCCAGCAGATCCAAAAATGATGCCTGGAGTTTCCATGGCAAGTAGGATGGAGACATGGGAAACACCAACAGGAAAATTGCAGCATAGTCCACTGGTATTGGGGGCTGTGGGGAATATATGCCCTGTTCTTTAAATATTGATTCTCCTTTTAAGAAACAGTTTCTGACTTGCTATTTGACCATGGCAAAGTCTGAATATCTAACTTAGGAAAAAACTAACTTAGTGACCATGCAGCCTGAACTTCCATCATGAACCAAGTGTTGTCCAACTACATACCTGCACTGTTGATCATGCCCAGCAGCAATCTATCATCAAGTGGAAATGATTTATAAGAGACGGGGCTCAGGCATCCCCAGAAGATCCAGGTAAGCTGAATGAGTAAGCACCTCAGATTCCTTTGACACAAACTCTTCTTGTTTTGTGTACTCTCCCTTAACCATGTCTATAACCTTCTGGGGAGTTCCTTATAATCAGTTAATAAGGAACAAGAAAATCAAGCCTATTTTTCATATGGATTTACACATTATTTTGGTACCACACAAAACTAGCACTATAGCCCACTGAAGGCTGAAGATGAAGGACAATCCCTCCACATCATCAGGTGATACCTTTTGGTTATTCATGTTCTCTAGAGTGAGAGATGGCCAGAGGTACTGATCTACAGTGATTCTTGGGCAGTTGCTAATGATTTTTCTGGTAAGAGACTTGGATGGAACAAGATCGGAAGATTAGTGCCAAGGAAATCTAGGAAAGAGGTATCTGGATGGACCTCTCAGAATGGGCACAGACTGTCAAGATAATTATGCACTATGTGGATACTGGCCAAGGGAAATGGAAGCTCTTAATAATGGACAAAACAATGCACTCTATGGATGTGTCAGCATCTTTCCCCAGCCACCCCGATGCTTGGTCAGTGATCCCATGAGCA
>NW_020840169.1:0-3766 GCF_003676395.1 Aethalodelphis obliquidens | reverse complement strand
ACCCCCGAAAAACTCTCCATGAAAGTAGAAGAGAAATAAAAACAGTTTTATTATTGAAAAAACATTAAACCAGAATGTGATGTGCATTACAGGCAATCCCTAAAGAGATTGCAAAGACAGCAAGAAATCTTACCCTTGTATGTAGCCAAGTGAACATTGTATATATTTTTTTCAAAATAAACAATAGCTAATCCTTGAGTAAGAAGACTCAATAGCACCATTTGTTACACATAGTTCATCCTAAATCACTTGGTAATTGGAGTAGCCCCTTGTTTTGCTAAATGCTTTTAAAAGAAAAAAAAATAATTTCTTGTATTTTATAATGGGAGGAAGGTTAGGCTAACAATTTGGAGCCAGGAGTCAGCTGATGCTCCCATACTCCCAGGAGACTGGGTTATAGAGCTGATATTTTGCTTGATGATTACAGTTCAAAGAGATGGCTCCCAGGCCTTGACTAGGTTCCCACGTTCCTGGCTTACTCATTTACTGTTTTAAAAGATAAAACACATGCATTTCAAAGAAGCAAAGAAAATACTTAAAAGTTTTCTAAAGTAAATGCTCTAAGAAAAGACAGGTTGGGGGTCATCTCCACCCTTATTTTCTACAGGGAGAATTAAGCCTCTTATTGTAATTTGTGTTTTCTCTTACAATGTGACCATCAAAGGTAAAAGGAAAAATGGAAGCAGGACCAGAACTGGGAAAGGAAGTGATGTGTTACCTCTGTCTCCTTACAATGTCACTCTAGTCCTTTCTCCTGACAAAGCTGAACATTTTCGCTAGCTGTAAAGAAATTTTTAGAGTATATTGCTTCAGTATCACAAAACAGGACAAAGAAGTGTAGATTAGGATCTGAGAGACAGTAAATTGATACCTTGCCCACATACTGTACACACTTTTCTCTACTTCTTATTTTTTAAATAATAAATCCCAAATATTACATCATAAAAGTATATACACATATACATTATTACTCTTAGCAGATACCAAGTCTCCATTGTGGGGTGGGGCTATATAATTTATTCAATCTATTGATGAATAATAAGTTGTATCCAGGATGTACTCTTTAAAATTGCAAACACTACTGCAACAGATATACTTGTGCATATGTATTTTGGATTTTTGCCAGTGTATTTTAGGATGGGTTTCTAGAAATGAGATATCAGTGTAAAAAGGGAAATGCATATGTAATTTGCCAAATTCCTTCTCATATGGTTGTACAGTTTTGCTTTCCCAACAAAAAAATGTATGAGTTCTTTCTTCCTTTTAACCTTGACAACAAAGTATGTTTGCAAACTTTTGAATGCTTGCCAATCTTATAGATAAGATATGGTATATAAACTAAGCTTTAATTTACATTTGTATTTGGTTATATCATTTAATTATCTTTTAGACAGTTTATTGTTTTCATTTGTAATAAGTAAAAGAAGTGAACTTAGAATTTGAATTTGGAATACCACCCTAAACAGTCTTCCTTTATTCTCCTAGACATATGTATCTGCTTTTTAATATGTATTTAAGCACAACAAGACATCTATTAATGGGTAAGATAGATTTCAGAAACAAACATTGTTCTCAGAAACATAGTTATTAAAGAAATAATATAGAAACATATTAATAGATTTAAGGGGGTTGGCAAACTAAGCTGAGAACTCAATAAAAATAGAAAGATAAATACTAGAAAAGTTATATGAGATGTGGAAAAACAAAAAAATAGTGTCTGTGAATCTTGGTGAGAAAAAAATAAGTTCAAATGAGAAATCATTGGAGGCAGAATAGCAATGCTGATTAGATCTAACTTAAGGTAAAACACATTGCTGGGCCTGCAAAAAGTAGGAGAGTACAGGATACAAATTCTTCTTTCAGAAAGCATCTCTTCACAATAAGTTTCAACAAGTAAATCTATCAATATCTTTAGAAATATAAGCTATGGCACAATATTGTAAATCAACTATACTTCAATAAAAAATTAATTAAAACATAAATATAAGCTATGGACAATTTTCATAAGGAGAAAATAAATACATCACATAAAAAAACTGTCCATTTTAAGCATATCTACCTTATGCCCCCCAAACACAACCAAATTTTCTGGACTAGATTTTTTCACATGGTTAACTGAACAGTCTATTTCTTCTTCCACATCTCCCTCTGAAAGGTTAATGATTTTGAAACTTACTTTTACTGGGGTATGTATACTTTATTTAATTATTAGAAATAGCTGGTTTTGACTGCAAATATCCACTATATCATTATGATTGTAAATTCATTGATATCAAATCAAACTCATGTGAACTTATATTTGCTCACTTAGTTACCAAACTGACATGGGTAAAATTCAGTCCTACTTTTGCTTGGGGGGTATGTACAGTACATGTAAGAGTAACTAGTGTGAGTTAGGGAAGGTGATAGGTAAGAGACTTGTTTATGAATGCAACAACAAAACAAAAGAAGAAAATTTAGTAATAATTAATAGAAGTTGTCGTACTGCAGATTTTTTTTTTGTGTGTGTGTGGTACGCGGGCCTCTCACTGCTGTGGCCTCTCCCGTTGCGGAGCACAGGCTCCGGAAGCGCAGGCTTAGCGGCCATGGCTCACGGGCCCAGCCGCTCCGCAGCATGTGGGATCTTCCCAGACCGGGGCACGAACCCGTGTCCCCTGCATCGGCAAGCGGACTCTCAACCACTGTGCCACCAGGGAAGCCCAACTGCAGATATTTTTTGCCCATCACTTTTATGTGGGTATGACTCTCAGACAATATCTCTGAAAGTATTGCATCTTTCCCAAATTCATTTACCTCAGTCTCAGCAGAATAATTAAAATTAAAATACATAAAGTATGAAATAGTATCCTCATATTTATAAATAAATATATTTTAAGTACATGTATTTGTCTTGGGTCATCACATTTCTAACCAAAATTTTAATTTTCATTTGACTTAAGTACACATTTTTACAATCAATTTCAGAAACATCAACTACATATACACAGAAAAGAAAATCTGACCTGATTTCTACATGTGAAAAAAGTTTGGGTATTATTTAAAACAAACAATGTGATCATCAGTGTAATTCAATGTCATTTTTAAAAAAGCAGATGTAATCTTAAGCTTAAGTTATACAAGAATATAATATAGGTCTAAGAAGAAAGTAACTTCACTATATAACTGGATGGTATGGTTCTCCATGCAAAGAGTTCATTACAATGTTAATTTGAGATGATTAGGAGACAAAAACACTTCTCTTTGTGATATGCATACTCTAAATCAGATATTGATAAATGTAGACAGGTCTAAAGATTATGACCAGAATATAAGAGTTCCCCTAAATTTACAAACACTTATGAAATGAATGAATTAATGAAGATTTGCATTTGAAACATGACCACTGAGAGGTTTATTATTATTTCAAATGATACTAGAAAAAAAATGAGTTCTGCCCAACATAAATTTTTTCTAAGATATAAACAACATTAGATGGGAATAATCTTAGTGATAGACTGTGTTTAAATGTGAGTGGATTGGCCATCTCATCTGTTAATTTTTTTCTTTTAACCAACAGGTAGAGGGTCGTTTGCTTGAGGTAGAACATCCAAGGATCTGCAAGACATAGTTCCTGTTCCCAAGTTTACATCAATCTGTTTCAGTTGAAGTAATTTCAATGCACTTTTTTGGTAAGATGTATTTTATTGTTTTTTTGTTTTTGTTTTTAATACCCCTTCCCAACACACACACACACACACACACACACACACACACACACACACACACA